>NC_088406.1:9624953-9654953 GCF_034236695.1 Oncorhynchus nerka
ATGGTCACGAGAAGCTCAGGAAAGGACATTGGGAACAGAGAGACAGACAAAATTCACAGAAATAATGAATGAAACCCCCAGAACAACATCAGGAGTCAAGGCTTTCCCCTCAAATTGAATCAATAGTTGTTTTTTTCAACTGGCACACAAACACACTTGGTCGCTAGGTCACTGTTCCACATCTATCCTATTAGTTAATGTGTCACTCTAACCCCACAGAGACATGTCACTGGCCCTGTCTGCTAGTAACACTGACTAACAGGGTTACACTATGAGGAGAGGAGAGGAGGCTCTTAATGATTCATCATGACTCACCAGTTGGGAAAAGAGTGAGAGAGAGAGAGAGGTCAATCACGAAAGAGGGAAGGACATTCAAAGGAGGAGAGGAATAGGCTAAAGACTAGGCTATAAACTGAACTATCTCGCTACCTCTACCCTAGAGGTATTGAGGTGGTTCAGATCCCCCTCTACCCTAGAGGTATTGAGGTGGTTCAGATCCCCCTCTACCCTAGAGGTAGTGAGGTGGTTCAGATCCCCCTCTACCCTAGAGGTAGTGAGGTGGTTCAGATCCCCCGCTACCCTAGAGGTAGTGAGGTGGTTCAGATCCCCCTCTATACTAGAGGTAGTGAGGTGGTTCAGATCCCCTCTACCCTAGAGGTAGTTCAGATCCCCCTCTACCCTAGAGGTAGTGAGGTGGTTCAGATCCCCCTCTACACTAGAGGTAGTGAGGTGGTTCAGATCCCCCTCTACCCTAGAGGTAGTGAGGTGGTTCAGATCCCCCTCTACCCTAGAGGTAGTGAGGTGGTTCAGATCCCCCTCTACCCTAGAGGTAGTGAGGTGGTTCAGATCCCCCTCTACCCTAGAGGTAGTGAGGTGGTTCAGATCCCCCTATACACTAGAGGTAGTGAGGTGGTTCAGATCCCCCTCTACCCTAGAGGTAGTGAGGTGGTTCAGATACCCCTCTACCCTAGAGGTAGTGAGGTGGTTCAGATCCCCCTCTACCCTAGAGGTAGTGAGGTGGTTCAGATCCCCCTCTACCCTAGAGGTAGTGAGGTGGTTCAGATCCCCCTCTACCCTAGAGGTAGTGAGGTGGTTCAGATCCCCCTCTACACTAGAGGTAGTGAGGTGGTTCAGATCCCCCTCTACCCTAGAGGTAGTGAGGTGGTTCAGATCCCCCTCTATACTAGAGGTAGTGAGGTGGTTCAGATCCCCCTCTACACTAGAGGTAGTGAGGTGGTTCAGATCCCCCTCTACACTAGAGGTAGTGAGGTGGTTCAGATCCCCCTCTACCCTAGAGGTAGTGAGGTGGTTCAGATACCCCTCTACCCTAGAGGTAGTGAGGTGGTTCAGATCCCCCTCTACCCTAGAGGTAGTGAGGTGGTTCAGATCCCCCTCTACCCTAGAGGTAGTGAGGTGGTTCAGATCCCCCTCTACACTAGAGGTAGTGAGGTGGTTCAGATCCCCCTCTACCCTAGAGGTAGTGAGGTGGTTCAGATCCCCCTCTATACTAGAGGTAGTGAGGTGGTTCAGATCCCCCTCTACACTAGAGGTAGTGAGGTGGTTCAGATCCCCCTCTACCCTAGAGGTAGTGAGGTGGTTCAGATCCCCCTCTATACTAGAGGTACGTTTGGAGGAAACCTGGCACCATGCCTTACGGTGAAGCATGGTGGTGGCAGCATCACACTGTGGGGATGTTTCTCAGCAACAGGGACAGGGAGACTAGTCAGGATCGAGGGAATGACAAACAGAGCAAAGTACAGAGAGATTCTTGATGAAAACCTGCTCCAGAGTGCTCAGGACCTCAGACTGGGGTGAAGGTTCACCTTCCAAAAGGACAATGACCCAAAGTCTCTGAATGTCCTTGAGTAGCCCAGCCAGAGCCCGGACTTGAACCCGATCGAACATCTCTGTAGAAACGTGAAAAAAGCTGCGCAGCGACTCTCCCCATGCAACCTGACAGAGCTTGAGAGGATCTGCAGAGAAGATTGGGAGAAACTGCAGTGTGTCTGGGGGGGCAGTGTGTCTGGGGGGGAGGCAGTGTGTCTGGGGGAGAGGCAGTGTGTCTGGGGGGAGAGGCAGTGTGTCTGGGGGGAGCAGTGTCTGGGGGGAGAGGCAGTGTGTCTGGGGGGAGAGGCAGTGTGTCGGGGGGAGGGGGGAGAGGCAGTGTGTCGGAGGGGGGAGAGGCAGTGTGTCTGGGGGGGAGAGGCAGTGTGTCTGGGGGAGAGGCAGTGTGTCTGGGGGGAGGCAGTGTGTCTGGGGGAGAGGCAGTGTGTCTGGGGGGAGAGGCAGTGTGTCTGGGGGGGCAGTGTGTCTGGGGGGGCAGTGTGTCTGGGGGGAGAGGCAGTGTCTGGGGGAGAGGCAGTGTGTCTGGGGGGGGGGCAGTGTGTCTGGGGGGGGCAGTGTGTCTGGGGGGGAGGCAGTGTGTCTGGGGGGAGAGGCAGTGTGTCTGGGGGAGAGGCAGTGTGTCTGGGGGAGAGGCAGTGTGTCTGGGGGGAGGCAGTGTGTCTGGGGGAGGAGAGGCAGTGTGTCTGGGGGGGGAGAGGCAGTGTGTCTGGGGGGGAGAGGCAGTGTGTCTGGGGGAGAGGCAGTGTGTCTGGGGGGGGAGGCAGTGTGTCTGGGGGGAGGCAGTGTGTCTGGGGGAGGAGGAGAGGCAGTGTGTCTGGGGGAGAGGCAGTGTGTCTGGGGGAGAGGCAGTGTGTCTGGGGGAGAGGCAGTGTGTCTGGGGGAGGCAGTGTGTCTGGGGGAGAGGCAGTGTGTCTGGGGGGGGCAGTGTGTCTGGGGGGGGGGCAGTGTGTCTGGGGGGGGCAGTGTGTCTGGGGGGGGGGCAGTGTGTCTGGGGGGGGGAGGCAGTGTGTCTGGGGGGAGGCAGTGTGTCTGGGGGAGGCAGTGTGTCTGGGGGGGGGAGAGGCAGTGTGTCTGGGGGGAGGCAGTGTGTCTGGGGGGAGAGGCAGTGTGTCTGGGGGGGAGGCAGTGTGTCTGGGGGGGAGGCAGTGGGGGGGGAGGCAGTGTGTCTGGGGGGGGAGGCAGTGTGTCTGGGGGAGGCAGTGTGTCTGGGGGAGGAGAGGCAGTGTGTCTGGGGGGAGAGGCAGTGTGTCTGGGGGGGAGAGGCAGTGTGTCTGGGGGGGAGAGGCAGTGTGTCTGGGGGAGGTAGTGTGTCTGGGGGGGGGGAGGCAGTGTGTCTGGGGGAGGAGAGGCAGTGTGTCTGGGGGAGGAGAGGCAGTGTGTCTGGGGGAGGGGGGAGTGTGTCTGGGGGAGGCAGTGTGTCTGGGGGAGGAGAGGCAGTGTGTCTGGGGGGGAGAGGCAGTGTGTCTGGGGGGAGAGGCAGTGTGTCTGGGGGGGAGAGGCAGTGTGTCTGGGGGGGAGAGGCAGTGTGTCTGGGGGAGAGGCAGTGTGTCTGGGGGGAGGCAGTGTGTCTGGGGGGAGGCAGTGTGTCTGGGGGGCAGTGTGTCTGGGGGGGGCAGTGTGTTTGGGGGAAGCAAAGTGAATTCCCCTCTGGGGCCAATTCATACAGAGATCTCTGGTGTAACAGAGTCGTAAATTGTTTCCAGCGTTTTCTCTTCTCTCCTCCCCACTATTCTCCTCAGCTTAATTGGCACTTACACAGGTCTGACAATAGCCTCACTCTCGTGAGATCCAAGGCCCCTCAGACAGAGTCTGATGGTGCGTACACACACCCACACACACACCCCACTCCTCTTCTCACATGAGATAACAAACACCGACAGCAAATCTGCTCCAACACCTTAAAGGAAAAACACAATCAAAATGTAGGTGTGGTATGGTTCTTCATTCATTCACCATGGTCAGTTCCATCCTATCACCAGTCTCTCCTGCACCGCCACCCCTCCCTCCACCATCAGGGACAGTGGCTCAGTGATTAGCAGGTGTGCAGAAAGAGTGAGGTATAGGTGATATTCAGACAGGGAAAGTCAACTACACCCCTAGCAGGCTATATAAATAACTAGAACCCCTCTCCTGGTTGCTGTTTTTACTTGGTGACAAATGGTTTGTAAAAAAAACAACCATTAAATCAAATGGGCTTGATTGATTCTTTTACCATCAAGGACAAATTGGGAAATTAGTGTTTTAATTAATACTTCTTGGTGTTATCATCTGGGAACACATTATTATTGTGTAGGTTTTTACCCAAATCAATTAAATTGTCATACACACACAGATGTATTATCAAGGGACTGGGATTTTCTGGGTGCTTTAACAACACAGCGTCTATACATGACACTGGAATTAAATGCCTTGTCTCTCTCTAACACCCTCCCACAAATCCTTGGAGAACCCAGGACACACCATGGTCCTACCATGTGTCCTCTCTTTCGGGTCCCACCAAAAGTATCACCTACACCAGCTATTGGAGAGTGGCTTTACAATGGAATCTGTTACCAGGTCGTTACCAGGTTGAAATTCAACATCATTCTTTCTACGGAGATTCATAACAGAGAGAATCCTCATGGATAAGTCAACCGTACTGTATACATTTGCGCGTAACAGCGTTACGCACAGTGAGGTGTCCAGTGCCCACATGCCAGCTGCTCGCTCATATGGTGATGAAAGCGCAATGGAAATGTGCAATTCCACGAAAAACAAATGTGGAGTGAGGCTGGAGTGCCCATCTCGAACCTCTCTTCGTGGTGGACTGTGAAAATAATAGCCCAGTTTCTCTCATTCATTGCCTATTGACAAAAATGCAGGCAACGCCTCGATAATCGGCGCTGGAGCTGTTATTTATGATAACATGTCTGTAATATGGGAGACCATGGTCACCAATGGTGACATTTTATATGTGTACCACCCCAGACCCCACCTCAAAAACTCGTTTATAGGATCGTTTTCATTATAACCTGGAGCAATTTTGTCACCAAAGGTTAATAATACAGTAAATAAATTGTCATACCCAAAGTAAGCTAGATTGTTTTAAAAAATATACTTTTTCCTCGTCTAGTCCAATTTGACAACTGTTGCTTGGCACAATGTTTCCCACTAAGACATTCCCGCTAATTTATAATGTCCAGTTATTCCATCAGACGTTTGAATAGTCTACAATAGCCTACAGTCAGATACAATTGCCACTGTGACCATTCCTTCTTCGATAACTATAAACGGACTATTTATAGATCGACAAAAAGTGTCAACTCGCCTGTCGAAGTTCTTGCGTGCGGTCTTTCATCATCACTTATGTTACACTTTGTCCGACTCTCTCCGTAACGCCCCTTTATGAATGTGGTGGTGGTGATGGTTTCCCCGCTTATTCTTTATATTTTCTCAAATCTTCAAAAGAGCGGTGGCAAAAAGCAGAGAGAGCAGACGGGTGTCCAAACGTCGAGTGCGCGCTTCAATCGGCTGCTGGATGGCAAGCTAGTAGCGTGATTTCCTCGTCCGTGTTTTTGGAAGGTGGGACTCCCTCCGGGTTGACGCGCTTGAAAGGTGAGGCTAGGCCACCCGTTTTTTCACACATGAATCCCCAGTGTTCATCGCAACAGATTATATCCCCATATCAAAATACATTCTGATGCAACATCTTTTTTTACCCCTCCACTCAATCATTCAAATTGGCCTAAAAGACCACAGGCGAGAACAAGGAATGGACACGGTTTAACACGTCGCCTAGACGACGATAACGCCCAAGTGAGCCTCGATAGTGGGGATGTCATTTATGGAGGAAGCTATTTGTTGTGCAAGAGCGGCCTCTATAGGTATAAAAGACAGCACAATACATTGCGCCATTAATACATCGTTTGGAATCATTACCAATGTCGTGTGTCTGTGCAGTAGTGATCTCGCTCATAGACACTTCCAACAGCATGGAGAAGAGCTGAGTCACGTGTAGAGAACATGTTTATTATTACAGAGATAAAACACGTTGTTCAGTTAATAACTGCATTCAGATGAACGAGACTATCGACAATGTAATACGGGGCATATCTCAAAATAATTACATGTGGCCCACAGGCCTGGGATGACTAGTGGCCTCTAAATGATATAACTAACCACTGGGATGACTAGTGGCCTCTAAATGATATAACTAACCACTGGGATGACTAGTGGCCTCTAAATGATATAACTAACCACTGGGATGACTAGTGGCTCTAAATGATATAACTAACCACTGGGATGACTAGTGGCCTCTAAATGATATAACTAACCACTGGGATGACTAGTGGCCTCTAAATGATATAACTAATCACTGGGATGACTAGTGGCCTCTAAATGATATAACTAACCACTGGGATGACTAGTGGGCTCTAAATGATATAACTAACCACTGGGATGACTAGTGGCCTCTAAATGATATAACTAATCACTGGGATGACTAGTGGCCTCTAAATGATATAACTAACCACTGGGATGACTAGTGGCCTCTAAATGATATAACTAACCACTGGGATGACTAGTGGCCTCTAAATGATATAACTAACCACTGGGATGACTAGTGGCCTCTAAATGATATAACTAACCACTGGGATGACTAGTGGGCTCTAAATGATATAACTAACCACTGGGATGACTAGTGGCCTCTAAATGATATAACTAACCACTGGGATGACTAGTGGGCTCTAAATGATATAACTAATCACTGGGATGACTAGTGGGCTCTAAATGATATAACTAACCACTGGGATGACTAGTGGGCTCTAAATGATATAACTAACCACTGGGATGACTAGTGGCCTCTAAATGATATAACTAACCACTGGGATGACTAGTGGCCTCTAAATGATATAACTAATCACTGGGATGACTAGTGGGCTCTAAATGATATAACTAACCACTGGGAGTACTAGTGGGCTCTAAATGATATAACTAACCACTGGGATGACTAGTGGCCTCTAAATGACATGAATATTCACTGGGATGACTAGTGCCTCTAAATTACATGACTATTGGCCTCCAAATTACATGACATGAATATTCACTGGGATTGATATGGGCCTATGAAACAAGTCATCAAATCAAATGTTATTTGTCATAACTAATACACAGGTGTTGACTAGAAATGGCTTCCTCTAAAGGCCTTTACTAAACGGTGTTGACCTTACCGTGAAATGGCTTCCTCTCAAGGCCTTAACCAATCAGGTGTTGATGACGTGAAATGCTTCCTCTCAAGGCCTTTCCAACAGGTGTTGACCTTACCATGAAATGGCTTCCTCTCAAGGCCTTTACCAACCGGTGTTGACTATTGGCCTCCAAATGGCTTCCATGACTATTGGCCTTTACCAACTATTGACCTTACCTAAATGGCTTCCTCTCATTGGCCTTTACCAACAGGTGTTGACATGACATGAATATTCTCTCAAGGCCTTTACCAACCGGTGTTGACCTTATGAAATGGCTTCCTCTAAAGGCCTTCAAATGTTGATTTGTCAAATGCTTCCTCTAAATACAACAGGTGTTGACCTTACCGTGAAATGGCTTCCTCTCAAGGCCTTTACCAAACGGTGTTGACCTTACCGTGAAATGGCTTCCTCTCAAGGCCTTTACCAACAGTGCAGTTAAAGACATGTTTAATTCAAGCTTTCAAACAAAAGGTCCACATCAAACATTTAAAATAGCTTGAGGGGAAATTATCTAGTCCAGAAGAATGGGTCTAAGATCAGAGAGAGGAATTTATTTTCTTTGCTGTCCATTTGTTGGGGCCAGTTTCTGTCCAGAGGATTGGGACCATGTCCTCGAGAGGGGCCAGTTTCTGTCCAGAGGATTGGGACCATGTCCTCGAGAGGGGCCAGTTTCTGTCCAGAGGATTGGGACCATGTCCTCGAGAGGGGCCAGTTTCTGTCCAGATTCTGTCCACAGGACAGTAGTATTCCATAATGGTGAATCTCCAGGCCCGGAACACACAGGACTGGGGTTCAGAAGTGAGTCCTTTCTGTCCAGAGGATTGGGACCGGACCTCCCTGAGAGACAGAACACACCACAGACAGGGACCAGTTTCTGTTACAGAGCCTTGGGACCTTCATCCAAATGGGGGTAAGCTATATGAATGTAATAAGTTGATGGTACTAATGTTAACCTGTACAGGATCACCACCCAATGAGACAGTGTAGACAGAGGGGTACATACCTCCCTGTCTTCTCGTAGACAGAGGGGCCCTCCCTTCTTCTCAATGAGACAGTTAGACAGGGACCTGCCCTGTCTTCTCAATAAGAGTAGGGGCCCTTTCTGTCTTCTCATGAGACAGTGTAGACAGGGACCATACCCGCCCTGTCTTCTCAATGAGACAGTGTAGACAGAGGGTACATACCCGCCCTGTCTTCTCAAGAGGAGTGGGACCAGGGGTACATACCTGCCCTGTCTTCCATGAGACAGTGTGGGACCATGTCTTCTCAATGAGACAGGGGCCAGTTTCTGCCCTGTCTTCTCAATGAGACAGTGTAGTCAGAGGGGCCATATTGCCCCGTCTTCTCAGACAGTGTAGTTGGGACCATGTCTTCTCAATGAGACAGTGTAGTCAGAAGGGTACATATCTGCCCTGTCTTCTCAATGAGACAGTGGACCAGTACATACCCACCCTGTCTTCTCATGAGACAGTGTGGGACCCTGTCCTCCCCTCCAGGATCCAGTCTTTTCCCTTCTTTGCAGACTTCTTCATGAGCGAGATCTTCACGAAGACAAACAGGAAATGACCACCAGCAGACACAGGAAGGGAAATGACCACACAGGAAGGGAAATGACCACCAGCAGACACAGGAAGGGAAATGACCACACAGGAAGGGAAATGACCACACAGGAAGGGAAATGACCACACAGGAAGGGATCGAGACACCGCAGCTCTAATCAACCTGTAGTTGTTTTTCACTCAACTTTAACTTCAATCTGCTCTATGTCCGTGACAGATTGGAAAGGACGTCACGCTGCTTTCTAAACGAGGACCACTTCCTCCTGATTCGGCTCATACCAAGGCTGGAACCCAGTAAACACCCGTGACCACTTCCTCCTGATTCGGCTCATACCAAGGCTGGAACCCAGCAAACACCCGTGACCACTTCCTCCTGATTCGGCTCATACCAGAACCCAGCAAAAACCCGTGACCACTTCCTCCTGATTCGGCTCATACCAAGGCTGGAACCCAGCAAACAATGTGACCACTTCCTCCTGATTGGTACCAAGGCTGGAACCCAGCAAACACTGCAAACATACGTGACCACCACCTGAAGCGGTCTGACCCATAATAGCTAGATTCAGCAGGCGCAAGTGGAGACCCTACAGGCTGAGCAGTGAGTTTCCCAAATCCCCATCCTTGATCATGTGATGTCAGAGGGAGAAAAGTGCCGGCCAGACAGAGGCAGGACACAGCCCTCTATGTCCATCTGTCCTTCAACCTCATCAAGCAGGAAATGTGCCTAGACAGAGGAAAAGGTCCAATGACATCTACCCAACTATGCCCTGTCTTATTTTCTTTCAATGATTTACATTTAAGTTAGCAGAGACAGAGGACTTACAAATGCGTTCACCCTAAGACATCCAGTCAATTACAACAGTGCATCTAAATCAGGGGGGTGAGAAGGATTATATCCTATCCTAGGTATTCTCAAAGAGGTGGGGTTTCAGGTGTCTCCAAGGGGTGATTGACTGCCCTGTCTTCTCAAGTTTGAGACAGGGTAGACAGAGGGGACTGGGCTGCGGGAACTGTCTTCCTCAGTGGAGACAGTGCAGGCCAGAGGTGGATGAATCAGTGCCCTGTCTTGGGTCAATGATCAGAGCCTGGAGGACAGAGGGCCGTTCCCCTCACAGCTCTGTAGGCAAGCACCATGGTCTTGTAGCGGATGCGATCTCAACTGGAAGCCAGTGGAAGAGCGGACAGGGTGACGTGAGAGAACTTGGGAAGGTTGAACACCAGATCTGCCCTGTGAGTTGTAGGGGTTTAATGGCACAATGCCCAGACAGTGCAGTAATCAGAGGGAGATGACAAGTGCCTGGATTCTGCCCTGCTTCCTGTGTGAGACAGTGGTCGTACTCTGCGGATGTTGTAGAGCATGAACCTCGGGCCACCGCCTTGATGTTAGTTGAGAACGACAGGGTGTTGTCCAGGATCACGCCAAGGTTCTTAGCGCTCTGGGAGGAGGACACAATGGAGTTGTCAAGTGATGGCGAGATCATGGAATGGGCAGTCCTTCCCGGGAGGAAGAGCAGCCCGTCTTCCGAGGTTCCTCCAGGTGGTGATCCGTCATCCACACTGATATGTCTGCAAGACATGCAGAGATGCCGCCACCTGGTCATCAGAAGGGGGAAAGGAGAAGATTGTGTGTCGTCTGCAAGACAATGATAGGAAAGACCACCAGGCATGACAGAGCCAAGGACTTGGTGACCACCAGCGAGAATAGGAAGGGAAACAGAGCCCACCAGCAGACACAGGAAGGAGACAATTCTCGACGCCACCAGCAGACCTGTCAGGAAGGGAAATGACCACGCCAGGAAGGGAAATGCCCAACACAGGAGAGGGTGGAAGGAGGATCTGATGGTTCACAGGAAGGTCTAGAAGGATGAGAGCAGAGGAAGAGGACGGAGGGCCTCCGTGATACAGGAAGTCTCAGTTGAATGACTAGTCTTGAAACCTGACTGATTTGGATCAAGAAGGTCATTCAGCAGACACAGGGGGAGAAATGACCACGTTCGAGAGAGAGACACAGAAGGGAACTGAGTTGTTGACCAGGAGGGACACAGGAAGGGAAATGACCACCAGAAGGGACAGCGGTCAGGATGAGTTGATGAGCGAAGTGAGGTACAGGAGAAGGTCTCCGGAAATGGTCTGGAGACAGAGGGAAAGGGTCAAGCGGGCAGGTTGACCGTCCAGCAGATTTCATCTGGAGGAAGGAGAAAGAGGTCAGAGCACAGGGTAGGGCAGGAGCAGAAATGACCAAACAGGATCGGAAATCGACCTTCTTTTCAAAATGGTTGAAAGTCATCTGCAGAGAGGAGGAGGGGGGAGGGGAGGAGGATTCAGGAGGGCTCTAATCAACCTCCTAGGGTTAGAGGCAGACTTGGAATTTAGAGTCTGCTCTGGCTTTCAGCAGAGACAGAAGAGGAAAATGTAGAAAGGAGGGAGTGAAAGGATGCCAGGTCCGAGGACCACTTCCTCCATTTCCGCTCGGCTGCCCATACCAAGGCTGGAACCCAGCAAACACTGCAAACAGGAGGGGAGGACCACTTCGGCCTGGAGGATAGGGGACTAGAGACCAAGGCTGCAGAAAGGGAGCAAGGGGAGGGTTGACCAGGCAGAATCAGGAGATAGGCTCACTTCCTGGAGAAGGTTTACAGAGGGAAGAGATGAAGGCTGGAACCCAGCAAACAAGATTGGGACGGCGCGATACCATCCGATTAGGGGCAGTGTGGGAAGTGTTGGATGAACCCAGAGGGAAAAGGACCAGGTAGTCCTCGGAGACTTGGAGGGGAGTTACCAAGGCTGGAAGAACAGCATCTAGTAAAGATGAGGTGACCACTTGCCTGCCTTGTGATAGAGGGGAAGGTGAGAGGGTGAGGTCAAAAGAGGAGAGGCTGGAAAGGAGGCAAACAATGAGTCAAACAGACGTGGGGAGGTTAACTTCCCCTGACTGTGAGAGCTCATACTCAGGAAAGGAGCTTATCAAACATCAAGCTCATTGATGACCACTCCTCCGAGGAACCTGGAGGGCGATAAATGATAAGGATGTTAAGCTTGAAAGGGCTGGTAACTGTGACAGCATGGAATTCAAAGGAGGCATAGACAGATGGGTAAGGGGAGAAAAGAGAATGACCACAGATGAAACACTGCAAACACCGTGACCAGAAGCCTCCTGATTCGAGAACACGTGGGCGGACGAAGAGAGAGCTGGAACCCAGCAAACAGTGTTATCTGTGGTGATCCATGTTTCCTTCCTCCTGAGTCGGACTGGATACCAAGGCTGAGAACTCCTTGTTGGCAAGATCGGCAGTTCCAGACACCCGAGACCTGGAACTCACCTGAAGCGTGCGCGCTGGGACCACCAAGCTAGAGCTATTCAGCAGTGGAGCGCAATGGTCTGTGCAGAGAGGGAGAACAGGCTGAGCAGACACAGTAGTTGACAGGCTACAAATCGCTAATGCAAAGGAGATTGAATGACAGTGGTGATGTCAATGTTCAGGAGGAAAAGCTTACGTAGCAGGAATCTTATTGACTAAAATAATTCAAATGATACAGTACTGCAGTAGGCTAGCTGGCAGTGTCCATTGTTGTTGTTCTATCTCTCATAGTGCTGTTTCTTGTATTATGGTGGCCTGACCTTTAGAAAAGACTTTGTTGTCCTTTTTCTTTGACTTTTTCTACCCAACTATGCCTTTCTTCTGTTAACTAGATATTTTTTTAACATAATGGTGGTAATTAAGCATTACAACATGTCTAAAGTTGACAATCTTATTAAATCACTTTACCTCTGTCCTGTGAATTGGACTTGATTTGGGACACTCCTGTCCACCGTCTCTGACCCCAACCCCTGAAAACACAAACCATCAGCATTCAGGACTCAAGACTGCATAGTCTATCGAAATAAACCCCCCTGTTCTTTTCCTCACCTTGGGTTCAGGACTCAAGACTGCATAGTCTATCGAAATAAAACCCCCTGTTCTTTTCCTCACCTTGGGTTCAGGACTCAAGACTGCATAGTCTATCGAAATAAAACCCCCCTGTTCTTTTCCTCACCTTGGGTTCAGGACTCAAGACTGCATAGTCTATCGAAATAAAACCCCCCTGTTCTTTTCCTCACCTTGGGTAGGCTTCCTGAAAACCCAACCAACAGACACAGGAAGAACCGGAGGAGAAGAATGTCAGTTTCACATTCAAGCACCAACAACATTTACACGTGAGTAATTTAGCAGACACTCTTATGCAGAGAGACTTGCAGTTAGCGCATTCATCTCAAGGTAACTAGGTGAGACAACCACATATGAGTCATACTAAAGTCAAACTTTTCCTCATTAAAGCAGCTGTCAGCGGTCAGTTAAGTAAAAAAAAAAAAAGAAAGGACGAGTGTTCGTGCAAAACGGACTTGTTTTATTTCTAGTGTGACCACCATAGAAGCTATCATTATGCACTTTAACTGGGGAGCGATGCTTATCATTATGCACTTTAACTGGGGAGCGATGCTTATCATTATGCACTTTAACTGGGGAGCGATGCTTATCATTATGCACTTTAACTGGGGAGCGATGCTTATCATTATGCACTTTAACTGGGGAGCGATGCTTATCATTATGCACTTTAACTGGGGAGCGATGCTTACTACTAGTGTGCATTTGTATTTGCCAAAGGGTCAAATCATTACATCTCTAACAAGCTCTGTACACAAAACGTTATTCTTTTTTTTTTTTTACTATTTATTGGCTAGATATTTAAACTCTCTGTATGGTAAAGCGTTACATGTCTGGCTGAAAAGGCTTAGGAGTCACATCTCATTCTAGATGCGTTAACAACCTAATCACATCTCATTCTAGATACGTTAACAATCTAGTCACATCTCATTCTAGATACGTTAACAGTCTAATCACATCTCATTCTAGATACGTTAACAATCTAGTCACATCTCATTCTAGATACGTTAACAGTCTAATCACATCTCATTCTAGATACGTTAACAATCTAGTCACATCTCATTCTAGATACGTTAACAATTTAGTCACATCTCATTCTAGATACGTTAACAGTCTAATCACATCTCATTCTAGATACGTTAACAACCTAGTCACATCTCATTCTAGATACGTTAACAACCTAGTCACATCTCATTCTAGATACGTTAACAATCTAGTCACATCTCATTCTAGATACGTTAACAGTCTAATCACATCTCATTCTAGATACGTTAACAATCTAGTCACATCTCATTCTAGATACGTTAACAATCTAATCACATCTCATTCTAGATACGTTAACAGTCTAACAACCTAATCACATCTCATTCTAGATAACAGTCTAATAACAGATCTAACAAAGTCACATCTCATTCTAGATACGTTAACAGTCTAATCACATCTCATTCTAGATACGTTAACAATCTAGTCACATCTCATTCTAGATACGTTAACAACCTAATCACATCTCATTCTAGATACGTTAACAACCTAATCACATCTCATTCTAGATACGTTAACAGTCTAATCACATCTCATTCTAGATACGTTAACAATCTAGTCACATCTCATTCTAGATACGTTAACAGTCTAGTCACATCTCATTCTAGATACGTTAACAACCTAATCACATCTCATTCTAGATACGTTAACAACCTAATCACATCTCATTCTAGATACGTTAACAGTCTAATCACATCTCATTCTAGATCGTTAACAACATCTCATTCTAGATACGTTAACAGTCTAGTCACATCTCATTCTAGATACGTTAACAGTCTAGTCACATCTCATTCTAGATACGTTAACAGTCTAGTCACATCTCATTCTAGATACGTTAACAGTCTAATCACATCTCATTCTAGATACGTTAACAGTCTAATCACATCTCATTCTAGATACGTTAACAGTCTAATCACATCTCATTCTAGATACGTTAACAGTCTAGTCACATCTCATTCTAGATACGTTAACAATCTAGTCACATCTCATTCTAGATACGTTAACAATCTAATCACATCTCATTCTAGATACGTTAACAGTCTAATCACATCTCATTCTAGATACGTTAACAATCTAATCACATCTCATTCTAGATACGTTAACAATCTAATCACATCTCATTCTAGATACGTTAACAGTCTAATCACATCTCATTCTAGATAACAATCTAGTCACATCTCATTTAACAATCTAATCACATCTCATTCTAGATACGTTAACAATCTAATCACATCTCATTCTAGATACGTTAACAATCTAATCACATCTCATTCTAGATACGTTAACAGTCTAATCACATCTCATTCTAGATACGTTAACAATCTAATCACATCTCATTCTAGATACGTTAACAATCTAATCACATCTCATTCTAGATACGTTAACAGTCTAATCACATCTCATTCTAGATACGTTAACAATCTAATCACATCTCATTCTAGATACGTTAACAATCTAATCACATCTCATTCTAGATACGTTAACAGTCTAATCACATCTCATTCTAGATACGTTAACAGTCTAGTCACATCTCATTCTAGATACTGTCTTTTGCGAGACAGATTGGTAACCAAGTGAATAATGTTGTAGTGTGCGACGGTCGTTTAAATGCGATGGGCTCAGCGATGTTAGGGTTTTAAAAGTCGTGCCTGCCTGGCAGACCCCACTTAGCCCCGAGTCACACGTGGATGGGACAAGTTATATACACACACTCAGTCTGAAGTAGCTTTAATGTCTTGTTCTCCTACCCAGACCTATTACATTAATGAGAGCCCTCAGACGTCCCCTGTCCGGTACACCTACCCCACATCTAGCAGGATACAGGGCTGGTCCTCAGGCAGGTTCAGCAGCCCTCTAGGACATCATGCCCATCTAGCAGGATACAGGGCTGGTCCTCAGGCAGGTTCAGCAGCTCCACAGCCTTCTAGGACATCATGCCCATCTAGCAGGATACAGGGCTGGTCCTCAGGCAGGTTCAGCAGCCCTCTAGGACATCATGACCATCTAGCAGGATACAGGGCTGGTCCTCAGGCAGGTTCAGCAGCTCCACAGCCCTCTAGGACATCATGCCCATCTAGCAGGATACAGGGCTGGTCCTCAGGCAGGTTCAGCAGCTCCACAGCCTTCTAGGACATCATGCCCATCTAGCAGGATACAGGGCTGGTCCTCAGGCAGGTTCAGCAGCCCTCTAGGACATCATGCCCATCTAGCAGGATACAGGGCTGGTCCTCAGGCAGGTTCAGCAGCTCCACAGCCCTCTAGGACATCATGCCCATCTAGCAGGATACAGGGCTGGTCCTCAGGCAGGTTCAGCAGCTCCACAGCCCTCTAGGACATCTGGCCCTGGATCTCAATCACCCGAGAACTGGAAATCAATGAGGAAATTCTTGAACTGTTGATTACTTAGTATAATGTAATATGATTAAAGGTAACTATGTCTCAAACAGATTCTATCAAGGACAGCCTCTGATCAGAATATAAATGTTAAATGCAACGACTGATTCATATTCTGCAGCCCATAAGAGGTCATTGTCAAACTCTGGACTCACTTTTGAAAATATTTCTTGGCCTCTTCGTTGTAGAACTGCATAATGAGTAGAAATCAAAACAGAAGAAGTTAAGTGCTGTATCAATCAAATCAAATCAAATGTATTTATATAGCCCTTCGTACATCAGCTGATCTCTCAAAGTGCTGTACAGAAACCCAGCCTAAAACCCCAAACAGCAAGCAATGCAGGTGTAAAAGCACCTCAAATGTATAAAGTCCATTGTACATCAGTAGAGTGTTTAGCTAGCTATACATAAACCCAGCCTAAAACCCCAAATGTAGTGCACATAATGAACTAAATTAATGACCAGTCACTTGGTATGTAGGCATTTGAGAGCAGAACACTAGAGAACAAACTTAGCAAACGTTAAGTCTTCCTACAGTTAGCGGCTAACAGGGCGCTAGCTAGCTCTCATTACTGTCTTTAAAACCAGTGAACATGTCATACTAACCATTTTTAAGCGGGGCAATATGCTCTGGTTTTCGACAACTTGAGGCCATGTTTTTTTTTGTTTTGTTTAATACAAGTTATCCAACAGTGATCGATTGAAACCAAAATAAGTTGTTCTGATGTCGAGCCCCAGCTCTATCCGGACATGTCAGTATGACGTAGAATGTCTGCGCCAAAGGGGGCAAGTGATTTAAGGAGGCAGCCACAGTTTAAAATTGAAAAATACTTTCAGAAACGACTTCAACAACTAAAACTTGAATTAAATGCATATATAAACCCAATTTTAAATCATACGAAAAATTCAGTTGCACAGACTATAGCAAACTCTTTACATAATACCCGAGAGGAAGTGGTGACATTTGATAACGTTCAAGCCTCAATTCCTCTTATATAATTTCATGTCAGAATACGTTTTTGTGACCACTTAACATTTCAATCGACTCTCGTGTCTGCTATACATTTTACCGGATACCACCCCTGTATTTTCTCCATGGTCGCTGTACCTGCTGCTACGGGAGGTCAGTCGGCGATTGGGGAGCGAAGCGTACAGATTTTCAACTATCAGAAACGCACCGACTCATTCCCTCCGCTGCGCCAAAGGTCAAGAAAACAGAACGATGTCAGTAGCAGCAGGTTCTATAATTGGAGCCAGAACCTGTAGAGGCGAGGTAACCGCACAGCGGATTTACAAATGTCAGCAGGTGTCAACAAGGGACATTCGGGCAAGTTCCTGGGAACCGGAAAATGAAAACCTCAAAGATAATGCCTTTGAATGAATGGAGTTAAGAGCACAGAGCTCAAATACTTTTTAGCCTAAAACATGAGAACAGACTGGGTTATGGGACATTACCTCAAGTTTGTTCAATTTGTGATTTACTTTTATTAGACATTGATGCTCAACCCTCCGTCAAATGAGCAACTGTTCTGCCCAGTGTACAGCCTATGTCCCAGGGTAAACTAGTAATAACAGTACACAGGATGACGTGTTGGAATAGCAGAGGTGTTGTCATGGCCACCTTTCACCCTGAAACCTTTGGGTCACCTCAGCAGCTCCAAGAATTCAGCACGGTCATGCTCAACCTGGCAGAGCAGCAGTCAGGCCGGTTTCGACCTCACCCAGAGGTCCTGTACTCCACCCGGGCTCACAGCTGGAGGAGCAAAAACAACCAGTCAGACTTCCCACCTCTTCACAGGAGCAGAACGGCCTACTACGACATCCTCAGAGAGTGTCCCCAAGTAAAGACCGCCTACTAGAAGCAGTCGTTCATCTACCACCCAGACAAGAACCCCGACAATGAGGAGGCCACCCAGACAAGAACCCCGACAACGAGGAAACCAGCCAGCGTTTCTCTGAGATCAGTGAGGCCTTTAGCGTGCTGGGGAGCATGGCCCTGAGGAGGAAGTACGACCACAGCATCTTCAGTGGGTCAGACGTCCAGGAGGCTGGCAGACCCTCGGAACGGGAGTCCACCTACAACAGCAGAGCCTCTAGCCCACAGCAGTATCAACAACAGCAGAGCCTCTAGCCCACAGCAGTATCAACAACACCAGAGACTCTAGCCCACAGCAGTATCAACAACACCAGAGCCTCTAGCCCACAGCAGTATCAACAACACCAGAGCCTCTAGCCCACAGCAGTATCAACAACAGCAGAGATCCCCATGGTTCTCCAACGTTGGAGGGAAGGCCATGTTTGACCTTGATGCCTTCTTCCAGGCTCACTATGGTGAGCAGCTGCAGAGGGAGAAGGAGCTGAGGTCCAGAAGGGCCCAGTACCAGCAGAAACAGCAGCACGATTATAAGCAGTGGAAGCTGGGGAAGATGTTGGAGATTACTGTAGGGGTGCTGCTGGCCAATGGGGGGAGTCATCTTCTTCACTATCACCGGGTCCTGATTGTAGCGGTGCTGCTGGCCATGAGGGGTCAGGGGTCATCTTCACTATCACCAGGTCCTGATTGTAGGGGTGCTGCTGGCCATGAGGAGTCAGGGGTCATCTTCACTATCACCAGGTCCTGATTGTAGGGGTGCTGCTGGCCATGAGGAGTCAGGGGTCATCTTCACTATCACCGGGTCCTGATTGTAGGGGTGCTGCTGGCCATCAGGGGTCAGGGGTCTTCTTCACTATCACCAGGTCCTGAAATAGATCTTAACCAACCTGTCCCTGCCTGCCTGTTGAGGTTTTGTTTTTGGACTGGTGGTTTCCCTCTCCACGGGTCCTTCTCACAGCAAACCACTGACATTTAAGAACACCACCAGATACTGATGTCGTTAATGGGCCCTCCTCTCCATAGTGTCATTATCAGAATTGATACCAGGCATTTAGCCCACTTCGTTCCTACACAATTGATTATAGCCACACCTACATGGTCATGGTATTCTTAAAAACTCAATCAAACCACAATGGATTGTTTATACAGAGATGTTTTCATTTATTAGGATCCCTATTGGCTACAGCAAATGTAGCAGCTACTGTCCACACAAAACATGATACACATGACAAGAGTACAGAACAGTTATAGACAACATAAGATAATATATTAAGTAAAAGATAGCATAAGAGTAAATTATGACGACAAAACTGAATTGTGGTTACTTTTAGAGTTCTCAGATGACGACCTCATAACTGGTTCTATGGGTTCAGTCAGAGTTTGATAATGGGGGTGTTTAACATTGCAGACGATTTTAAGGTCTAGACTGACTGATCTACAAATCACCTTGCATTATAAATAACTACTTAATATTATTTGTGGATCAGTCAGTCACAATATACCCATGATGCACTACATGACCAAAAGTATGTGGACACCTACTCGTTGAACATCCATTCCAAAGTCATGGGCATTAATATGGAGTTGGTCCCCACTTGCTGCTGTAACGGCCTCCACTCTTCTGGGAAGGCTTTCCACTGGATGTTGTGATTTTGCCCGACCTAATGACCTTCATTTTTTATTAACCAGTCTGAAATATATATTTTTCTTTGCGACTCTGCCTGTTAAATCTTCAGAGCTGCTACTTAATTATGCTTCCTGCTTTACTGCCTGAGACAACTATATTGTAGTCTATGGGCCCGTATCCACAAAGTATTCAATGTCATATTAATGTTGTTCATTTATGATGTTAAAAGCTAAACTGATTTTAAATCAGCAGTCCTACAGTGAGATGTTTTTATGGCTAACAGGCCCTTGGCCCTAATTTATCAACGTGACACTATTTAAGTAGACCTATTTGTTAAATATTCATGCATATTAACACACAATTATACAAGCATATGCCTAATACATGACACTGGTGGTCTCTTTGTAGAATATACAGCACCTTTGGAAAATATTCAGACCCCTTGAATTTTTTCCACATTTTGTTACGTTACAGCCTTTTTCTAAAATGGATGACTTTTTCCCCTCATCAATCTACACACAATACCCCATAATGACATCACAATACCCCATAATGACATCACAATACCCCCATAAAGCAAACACAGGTTTTTAGAAAAACCTGGTTGCAAAATAGCCAGAAATATCACATTTACATAAGTATTAGACCCTTTACTCAATACTTTGTTGAAATATGTTTGGCAGCGATTACAGCCTTGACTTTTCTTTTTTCTCATGGTCAGAAGAGTCGTTAGGTGCCTTTTAGCAAACTCCAAGTGGGCTGTCGTGCTTTTTACTGAGCAGTGGCTTCCATCTGGCCCCTCTACCATAAAGGCCTCATTGGAGTGCTTCTCTCATCTCCACAGAGGAACTGGAGCTTTGTTAGAATGACTATCAGATTCTTGGTCACCTCCCTGACCAAGGCCCTTCTCCCCCGATTGCTCAGTTTGGCCATGCAGCCATCTCTAGGAAGAGTCTTGGTGGTTCCAAATGTCTTCTATTTAAGAACGATAGGGGCCACTGTGTTCTTGGGGACCTTCATAAATGTTGGGGACCTGCATAAATGTTTTGGTACCCTTCCCCAGATCTGTGGCTTGACACAATCCCATCTCGGAGCTCTACAGACAATTCCTTCGACCTTGTGTCTTTGTTTTTGCTCTGACATGCACTGTCAACTGTGGGACCTTATATAGACAGCTGTGTGCCTTTCCAAATCAATTGAAATTACCACAGGTTGACTCCGATCAACTTGTAGAAACATCAAGGATGATCAATGGTAACAGGATGCACCTGAGTTTAATTTTGAGTCTCATAGTAAAGGGTCTGAATACTTATGTAAATAAGGTGTTATATATATATATATATATATATATATATATATATATATATACATACATTTCTAAAAACCTGCTTTTGTACAGCCGTGGCCAAATGTTGGGAATGACACAAATATTAATTTTCACAAAATCTGCTGCCTCAGTTTGTATGATGGCAATTTGCATATACTCCAGAATGTTATAAAGATTGATCAGATGAATTGCAATTAATTGCAAAGTCCCTCTTTGCCATGCAAATGAACTGAATCCCCCAAAAACATTTCCACTGCATTTCAGCCCTGCCACAAAAGGATCAGCTGACATGTCAGTGATTCTCTCGTCAACCCAGGTGTGAGTATTGACGAGAACACGGCTGGAGATCACTGACATGTCAGCTGATCCTTTTGTGGCAGGGCTGAAATGCAGTGGAAATGTTTTGGGGGGATTCAGTTCATTTGCATGGCAAAGAGGGACTGGTGAGTGAGTTTGAATAACAGACTGAAAGCTTCAAAAGGAGGGTGGTGCTTGGAATCATTGTTCTTCCTCTGTCAACCATGGTTACCTGCAAGGAAATATGTCATCATTGCTTTGCACAAAAAGGGCTTCACAGGCAAGGATATTGCTGCCAGTAAGATTGCACCTAAATCAACCATTTATTGGATCGTCAAGAACTTCAAGGAGAGCGGTTCAATTGTTGTGAAGAAGGCTTCAGGGCGCCCAAGAAAGTCCAGCAAGTGCCAGGACCGTCTCCTAAAGTTGATTCAGCTGCGGGATCGGGGCACCACCAGTACAGAGCTTGCTCAGGAATGGCAGCAGGCAGGTGTGAGTGCATCTGCACGCACAGTGAGGCAAAGACTTTTGGAGGATGGCCTGGTGTCAAGAAGGGCAGCAAAGAAGCCACTTCTCTCCAGGAAAAACATCAGGGACAGACTGATATTCTGCAAAAGGTACAGGAATTGGACTGCTGAGGACTGAGGTAAAGTCATTTTCTCTGATGAATCCCTTTCCGATTGTTTGGGGCATCTGGAAAAAAGCTTGTCCAGAGAAGACAAGGTGAGCGCTACCATCAGTCCTGTGTCATGCCAACAGTAAAGCATCCTGAAACCATTCATGTGTGGGGTTGCTTCTCAGCCAAGGGAGTGGGCTCACTCACAAGGGAGTGGGCTCACTCAACTTCTCCCAACCATCCAGGAACAGTTTGGTGAACAATGCCTTTTCCAGCATGATGGAGCACTTTGCCATAAGGCAAAAGTGATAACTAAGTGCCTCGGGGAACAAAACATCGATATTTTGGGTCCATGGCCAGGAAACTCCCCAGACCTTAATTCCCTTGAGAACTTGTGGTCAATCCTCAAGGAGGTGGGTGGACAAACAAAAACCCACAAATTCTGACAAACTCCAAGCATTGATTATGTAAGAATGGGCTGCCATCAGTCAGGATGTGGCCCATAAGTTAATTGACAGCATGCCAGGACAGATTGCAGAGGTCATGAAAAAGAAGGGTCAACACTGCAAATATTGACTCTTTGCATCAACTTCATGTAATTGTCAATAAAAGTCTTTGACACTTATGAAATGCTTGTCATTATACTTCAGTATTCCATAGTAACATCTGACAAAAAATATCTAAAGACACTGAAGCAGCAGGCTTAGAAAATGTATATTTGTCATTCTCAAAACTTTTGGCCACGACTGTAGATTGAGGGATAAAAATAATAATAACTTAAGAAAATGTTTTTTTTTTTTTAAATCAATGGGTCTGAATACTTTCCAAATGCAGGAGTCTCTGCCTCTGCAGTGGTGCAGGAGTCTCTGCCTCTGCAGTGGTGCAGGAGTCTCTGCCTCTGCAGTGGTGCAGGAGTCTCTGCCTCTGCAGTGGTGCAGGAGTCTCTGCAGTGGTGCAGGAGTCTCTGCAGTGGTGTAGGAGTCTCTGCACAGGAGTCTCTGCAGTGGTGCAGGAGTCTCTGCAGTGGTGCAGGAGTCTCTGCAGTGGTGCAGGAGTCTCTGCAGTGGTGCAGGAGTCTCTGCCTCTGCAGTGGTGCAGGAGTCTCTGCAGTGGTGCAGGAGTCTCTGCAGTGGTGCAGGAGTCTCTGCAGTGGTGCAGGAGTCTCTGTCTCTGCAGTGGTGCAGGAGTCTCTGTCTCTGCAGTGGTGCAGGAGTCTCTGTCTCTGCAGTGGTGCAGGAGTCTCTGTCTCTGCAGTGGTGCAGGAGTCTCTGTCTCTGCAGTGGTGCAGGAGTCTCTGTCTCTGCAGTGGTGCAGGAGTCTCTGCAGTGGTGCAGGAGTCTCTGCAGTGGTGCAGGAGTCTCTGCAGTGGTGCAGAGACCAGTGGTGCAGGAGTCTCTGCAGTGGTGCAGGAGTCTCTGCCTCTGCAGTGGTGCAGGAGTCTCTGCCTCTGCAGTGGTGCAGGAGTCTCTGCAGTGGTGCAGGAGTCTCTGCAGTGGTG
This sequence comes from Oncorhynchus nerka, assembly GCF_034236695.1. NCBI lineage: Eukaryota > Metazoa > Chordata > Actinopteri > Salmoniformes > Salmonidae > Oncorhynchus > Oncorhynchus nerka. Next base: position 9,648,179 of record NC_088406.1, read on the forward strand.
CAGGAGTCTCTGCAGTGGTGCAGGAGTCTCTGCAGTGGTGCAGGAGTCTCTGCCTAGTCTCTGCCTCTGCAGTGGTGCAGGAGTCTCTGCCTCTGCAGTGGTGCAGGAGTCTCTGCAGTGGTGCAGGAGTCTCTGTCTCTGCAGTAGTGCAGGAGTCTCTGTCTCTGCAGTGGTGCAGGAGTCTCTGTCTCTGCAGTGGTGCAGGAGTCTCTGCAGTGGTGCAGGAGTCTCTGCCTCTGCAGTAGTGCAGGAGTCTCTGTCTCTGCAGTGGTGCAGGAGTCTCTGCATCTGCAGTGGTGCAGGAGTCTCTGTCTCTGCAGTGGTGCAGGAGTCTCTGCAGTGGTGCAGGAGTCTCTGCAGTGGTGCAGGAGTCTCTGCCTCTGCAGTGGTGCAGGAGTCTCTGCAGTGGTGCAGGAGTCTCTGCAGTGGTGCAGGAGTCTCTGCAGTGGTGCAGGAGTCTCTGCCTAGTCTCTGCCTCTGCAGTGGTGCAGGAGTCTCTGCCTCTGCAGTGGTGCAGGAGTCTCTGCCTCTGCAGTGGTGCAGGAGTCTCTGCCTCTGCAGTGGTGCAGGAGTCTCTGTCTCTGCAGTAGTGCAGGAGTCTCTGTCTCTGCAGTGGTGCAGGAGTCTCTGTCTCTGCAGTGGTGCAGGAGTCTCTGTCTCTGCAGTGGTGCAGGAGTCTCTGTCTCTGCAGTGGTGCAGGAGTCTCTGCAGTGGTGCAGGAGTCTCTGCCTCTGCAGTGGTGCAGGAGTCTCTGTCTCTGCAGTGGTGCAGGAGTCTCTGCCTCTGCAGTGGTGCAGGAGTCTCTGCCTCTGCAGTGGTGCAGGAGTCTCTGCCTCTGCAGTGGTGCAGGAGTCTCTGCCTCTGCAGTGGTGCAGGAGTCTCTGCCTCTGCAGTGGTGCAGGAGTCTCTGCCTCTGCAGTGGTGCAGGAGTCTCTGCCTCTGCAGTGGTGCAGGAGTCTCTGCCTCTGCAGTGGTGCAGGAGTCTCTGCCTCTGCAGTGGTGCAGGAGTCTCTGCCTCTGCAGTGGTGCAGGAGTCTCTGTCTCTGCAGTGGTGCAGGAGTCTCTGCAGTGGTGCAGGAGTCTCTGCAGTGGTGCAGGAGTCTCTGCAGTGGTGCAGGTGCAGTCTCTGCAGTGGTGCAGGTGCAGTCTCTGCAGTGGTGCAGGTGCAGTCTCTGCAGTGGTGCAGGAGTCTCTGCAGTGGTGCAGGAGTCTCTGCCTCTGCAGTGGTGCAGGAGTCTCTGCCTCTGCAGTGGTGCAGGAGTCTCTGCCTCTGCAGTGGTGCAGGAGTCTCTGCAGTGGTGCAGGAGTCTCTGCAGTGGTGCAGGAGTCTCTGCAGTGGTGCAGGAGTCTCTGCAGTGGTGCAGGAGTCTCTGCCTAGTCTCTGCCTCTGCAGTGGTGCAGGAGTCTCTGCCTCTGCAGTGGTGCAGGAGTCTCTGCCTCTGCAGTGGTGCAGGAGTCTCTGCAGTGGTGCAGGAGTCTCTGTCTCTGCAGTAGTGCAGGAGTCTCTGTCTCTGCAGTGGTGCAGGAGTCTCTGCCTCTGCAGTGGTGCAGGAGTCTCTGCCTCTGCAGTGGTGCAGGAGTCTCTGCCTCTGCAGTGGTGCAGGAGTCTCTGCCTCTGCAGTGGTGCAGGAGTCTCTGCCTCTGCAGTGGTGCAGGAGTCTCTGCCTCTGCAGTGGTGCAGGAGTCTCTGCCTCTGCAGTGGTGCAGGAGTCTCTGCCTCTGCAGTGGTGCAGGAGTCTCTGCCTCTGCAGTGGTGCAGGAGTCTCTGCCTCTGCAGTGGTGCAGGAGTCTCTGCCTCTGCAGTGGTGCAGGAGTCTCTGCCTCTGCAGTGGTGCAGGAGTCTCTGCCTCTGCAGTGGTGCAGGAGTCTCTGCCTCTGCAGTGGTGCAGGAGTCTCTGCCTCTGCAGTGGTGCAGGAGTCTCTGCCTCTGCAGTGGTGCAGGAGTCTCTGCCTCTGCAGTGGTGCAGGAGTCTCTGCCTCTGCAGTGGTGCAGGAGTCTCTGCCTCTGCAGTCAGTCTCTGCAACCTGTCTACCTAGGAGACTAGTCAGCAAGAACAGCTTTTGTCCACTAGAGATCTCTGTTGTCCATCAGTAAAACCAAACCTATTCTTATGAAGTGCTGAGCAGTGTTCAATTCAATATGTTGTGATCGGGGTTGGTGCTTGATCAAATGTCTTGTGGCTTAGAAACGGAAGACATGATGTTCATAATAACAGTTTGCTCAAGTTTTATTCACAGAAATATAAAGTTATGTCAAGTACATCACTCAGTACAAAATTGCACAGACTCTTAAACTCAGCCAGACAACATAAATGAACACTACATGTTAAGTAAGATGAAGAGGACACCGGTCCGGCACTAGCCTCTGATATGTGACCAAGTCTGCTGTGACTCACTGGTTGCACTGAGAACAATGAAGAATGACATCAATAAGACTCGGTAGGAAAATGTAATTTACAACAGCTGAGGAATAAATACTCTTAAAAAAAAAATACAATTTTAATTGGCACATTTACCATGAACTGCCCTTCCCCTCCCCTCATCCCTCCTCCTGTCAGTCTGATATGGCCATTATGGTGACAACGACCGTTGCCCTATGCTAGACAGGACTAATTACAAAATGCTGTTTTAATACAAACCTGTTGCCGATTCTGTCCTAGCATGACCATCTAGGAACTACTGTACAGCTCTAGGTCCTTCCCGTAGGCCCCTGCCCCCTAGACTTCACCATGCAGCAGTGCCAGTATGAGGCACTAAGTCCCCCAATCTACGGTCGCCAAGTCCCCCAAACTACGGTCGCCAAGTCCCCCAAACTACGGTCGCCAAGTCCCCCAAACTACGGTCGCCAAGTCCCCCAAACTACGGTCGCCAAGTCCCCCAAACTACGGTCGCCAAGTCCCCAAAACTACGGTCGCCAAGTCCCCCAAACTACGGTCGCCAAGTCCCCCAAACTACGGTCGCCAAGTCCCCCAAACTACGGTCGCCAAGTCCCCCAAACTACGGTCGCCAAGTCCCCAAACTACGGTCGCCAAGTCCCCCGATCTACGGTCGCCAAGTCCCCCGATCTACGGTCGCCAAGTCCCCCGATCTACGGTCGCCAAGTCCCCCAAACTACGGTCGCCAAGTCCCCCAAACTACGGTCGCCAAGTCCCCCAAACTACGGTCGCCAAGTCCCCCAATCTACGGTCGCCAAGTCCCCCAATCTACGGTCGCCAAGTCCCCCAATCTACGGTCGCTAAGTCCCCCAAACTACGGTCGCCAAGTCCCCCAATCTACGGTCGCAAGTCCCCAAACTACGGTCGCCAAGTTCCCTAAACTACGGTCGCCAAGTCCCCCAAACTACGGTCGCCAAGTCCCCAAAACTACGGTCGCCAAGTCCCCCAAACTACGGTCGCCAAGTCCCCAAACTACGGTCGCCAAGTCCCCCGATCCACGGTCGCCAAGTCCCCCGATCACGGTCGCCAAGTCCCCCGATCTACGGTCGCCAAGTCCCCCAAACCACGGTCGCCAAGTCCCCCAAACTACGGTCGCCAAGTCCCCCAAACTACGGTCGCCAAGTCCCCCAAACTACGGTCGCCAAGTCCCCAAACTACGGTCGCCAAGTCCCCCGATCTACGGTCGCAAGTCCCCGATCTACGGTCGCCAAGTCCCCCGATCTACGGTCGCCAAGTCCCCCAACCACGGTCGCCAAGTCCCCCAAACTACGGTCGCCAAGTCCCCAAAACGGTCGCAAGTCCCCCAATCTACGGTCGCCAAGTCCCCAATCTACGGTCAAGTCCCAATGTCACGGTCGAAAGTCCCCCAAACTACGGTCGCAAGTCCCCCAATCTACGGTCGCCAAGTCCCCCAAACTACGGTCGCCAAGTTCCCTAAACTACGGTCGCCAAGTCCCCCAAACAACAAGTCCCCAAAACTCAGGTCGCCAAGTCCCCCAAACTACGGTCGCCAAGTCCCCCAAACTACGGTCGCCAAGTCCCCGAACGGTCGCCAAGTCCCCCGAGACGGTCGCCAAGTCCCCCGAACGGTCGCCAAGTCCCCCAAACTACGGTCGCCAAGTCCCCCAAACTACGGTCGCCAAGTCCCCCAAACTACGGTCGCCAAGTCCCCAATCTACGGTCGCAAGTCCCCCAATCTACGGTCGCCAAGTCCCCCAATCTACGGTCGCCAAGTCCCCCAAACTACGGTCGCAAGTCCCCCAATCTACGGTCGCCAAGTCCCCCAAACTCAAGTTCCCTAAACTACGGTCGCCAAGTCCCCCAAACTACGGTCGCCAAGTCCCCCAATCTACGGTCGCCAAGTCCCCCGATCTACGGTCGCCAAGTCCCCTAAACTACGGTCGCCAAGTCCCCCAATCTACGGTCGCCATGTCCTCCAATCTACGGTCGTCAAGTCCCCTAAACTACGGTCGTCAAGTCCCCTAATCTACGGTCGCCAAGTCCCCTAAACTACGGTCGCCAAGTCCCCTAAACTATGGTCGCCAAGTCCCCCTGTTTCAGCTGGTTTTCCTGTATTCTAATTCCATAATCAACCAGTTCTTTAGAACGTTCCAAACCAATTTTTTTTAAACGAGTCAAGTCTTCAGGTGTCTGGAAATGATATGATACCTCAGACAAAGGGGCGGTATAGGACCAGGTTAAGGAAACAACTGTAACACATCAGGCTTGGGGCTGGACATCACAAGAGGTTAGTCAAACCCATAGAGGTCAGCCAGAACAATCCTCTGATATAGCTGATCACATCACTATTGCATGGCTTTCAAACAGCTGTCTTGGAGGTGCTTTCCATCGTACAGCATCTTTGTGTCTATATGTAAGATACCTCTTACAGTATATTCTGGATTGTCCCCATCAACAACCGTCCCATAGATCCGTGGAAACTAAACATGTTGAATATTATGCATTGAATTTGACTGAATTACAGTAGCAGCCTTCGATGTGAAAATGGTACCGGCTGCACCATGTTGATATGTGAGCTGGAATGAGCTGGAATGCTGAGCTGTGTTCCGGTAGGTGGAGATGTGAGCTGGAATGCTGAGCTGTGTTCCGGTAGGTGGAGATGTGAGCTGGAATGCTGAGCTGTGTTCCGGTAGGTGGAGATGTGAGCTGGAATGCTGAGCTGTGTTCCGGTAGGTGGAGATGTGAGCTGGAATGCTGAGCTGTGTTCCGGAAGGTGGAGATGTGAGCTGGAATGCTGAGCTGTGTTCCGGAAGGTGGAGATGTGGCTCATGTTTTCAGGGTTGGGGTCAATTCCATTGAAATTCCAGTCAATTCAGGAAGTACACTGAGATTCCAAATTCTCTTTATTGCTTTTCAAGAGGACAATGTGGAATTGGAATTTGGTTTACTTTCTGAATTGACTAGAATCGAAATGACCCCAACCCTGCATAATTTATCACCTTGACCTGAGGTCATCACTGCCAATGATCACATCATATGATCAAAGCACTGTGTAACTGACAAGCACTAGGACCTTTTGCCTGTACACTGAGAACATCTCAAATAACACTAACACACCCATTACTATTACTGATGTTACCATTCATTTTGGTCAAAGCTATATGAAAAGAAAGCGGGTTGAACTTGTAACTCCCCTTGGGGACAGTGAGGATATCCGGGACAGACGAGAAGCAGCTTCACAAACATTAGGGATATGCTCAAGAGGGCCTGGGGAGGAAAACCATTTAGGTAGGGTAGCTTCAGCCCTGGTTACTTAGCAGGGCGGGGACAGAGGCTTTGTTCCTAGGGAATTGTGGGTAAGGCAGACAGGAAGTGGTCTGGTGAAGTGAATCAAAACCTCCACTGGGCCACTTCCTCTCTCTCTCTGTCTCTCTCTGTCTCTCTCTGTCTCTCTCTGTCTCTCTCTCTCTCTGTCTCTCTCTCTCTCTCTCTCTCTCTCTCTCTCTCTCTCCATCATCCCTGTCTCTCTCCATCCATCCCGGTGTCTCCATCCCTGTCTCTCTCTCTCTCTCTCCTTCTCCATCCATCCCTCTCATCACTCTCTCCCTCCATCCCATCTCTCCCTCTCTCCATCTCTCTCCCTCCATCCCATCTCTCTCCCTCTCCATCCCAACCCTCTCCCTCCATCACTCTCTCCCCCTCTCTCCTCCTCCATCCCATCTCTCTCCCTCTCCATCCCAACCCTCTCCCTCTCCATCCATCACTCTCTCCCCCTCTCTCCTCCTCCATCCATCTCTCTCCTCATCCATCCCTCCCGCTGTCTCCATTCATCCCTCCCTCTCTCCTCACACTCAAGACTAAATCATCTGTTTCTTCATATCCTTAATGTCAGCTGATGAGTGTGGCCACAGAGCCAGGGGTGAACGGGACACAGACACACATTGGAGAAACAGGACATCTCTTGGAACACAAACAAGCAAATAAACAAGATAATGAGTGATCCATGTCCATCCACATTCCCCAGCCATCCAGGACATTTCACCTATTTAGTCCAAATCCCTGTACGTCCTGTGTCTCTCAGCCAATGAGAGCTCCCGGTTTGGTTGCGCCCCGTCTCAGTAGAAGGAGTACTGGTTCTCTACAGCTCTGGCCCTGCGTGTTCCGTCTGTCTCTTGGTAGTCCTCAGAGGCACCACTAGAGGGATCTAACAGACGTTCTGAGCTGTTGCTCCTGCTAACCAGCCCCTCGCCTCCTCCTCCTCCTCCTCCGCTGCCTGGCTCACCACGGGAGTGGGAAGGAAAGGCGATGGGCGAGGATGAGGAGCTGGATGGTATCGGGGTGTCGGAAGGGGGCACCGCCGGCAGCGAGAACCCAGGGTG
>NC_088406.1:9659953-9669953 GCF_034236695.1 Oncorhynchus nerka
AGGGGAAGAGAGAGGAGTAAAGAGGGGAAGGGAGAGGTGAGTGAGGAGTAGAGAGGAGTAAAGAGGGGAAGGGAGAGGTGAGTGAGGAGTAGAGGAGTAGAGAGGAGTAAAGAGAGGTGAGTGATGAGTAGAGAGGTGAGTGAGGAGTAGAGAGGAGTAGAGAGGTGAGTGAGGAGTAAAGAGAGGTGAGTGAGGAGTAAAGAGGGGAAGGGAGAGGTGAGTGAGGAGTAGAGAGGGGAAGAGAGAGGAGTAAAGTGGGGGAAGGGAGAGGTGAGTGAGGAGTAAAGAGGGGAAGGGAGAGGTGAGTGAGGAGTAGAGAGGAGTAAAGAGGGGAAGGGAGAGGTGAGTGAGGAGTAGAGAGAGGGGAAGAAAGGAGAGGGGAAGGGAGAGGTGAGTGAGGAGTAGAGAGGAGTAAAGAGGGGAAGGGAGAGGTGAGTGAGGAGTAGAGAGGTGAGTGAGGAGTAGAGCGGAGTAGAGAGGGGAAGAGAGAGGTGAGTGGGGAGTAGAGAGGAGTAAAGAGGGGAAGGGAGAGGTGAGTGAGGAGTAGAGAGGTGAGAGAGGAGTAGAGAGGTGAGTGAGAAGTAGAGAGGTGAGTGAGGAGTAGAGAGGTGAGTGAGGAGTAGAGAGGTGAGTGAGGAGTAGAGAGGGGAAGAGAGAGGTGAGTGAGGAGTAGAGAGGGGAAGAGAGAGGTGAGTGAGGAGTAGAGAGGGGAAGAGAGAGGTGAGTGAGGAGTAGAGAGGTGAGTGAGGAGTAGAGAGAGGTGAGTTAGGAGTAGAGAGAGGTGAGTGAGGAGTAGAGAGGTGAGTGAGGAGTAGAGAGAGGTGAGTGAGGAGTAGAGAGGGGAAGAGAGAGGTGAGTGAGGAGTAGAGAGGGGAAGAGAGAGGTGAGTGAGGAGTAGAGAGGTGAGTGAGGAGTAGAGAGAGGTGAGTGAGGAGTAGAGAGAGGTGAGTGAGGAGTAGAGAGGTGAGTGAGGAGTAGAGAGGTGAGTGAGGAGTAGAGAGGTGAGTGAGGAGTAGAGAGGTGAGTGAGGAGTAGAGAGGGGAAGAGAGAGGTGAGTGAGGAGTAGAGAGGGGAAGAGAGAGGTGAGTGAGGAGTAGAGAGGTGAGTGAGGAGTAGAGAGAGGTGAGTTAGGAGTAGAGAGAGGTGAGTGAGGAGTAGAGAGGTGAGTGAAGAGTAGAGAGAGGTGAGTGAGGAGTAGAGAGGTGAGTGAGGAGTAGAGAGGGGAAGGGAGAGGTGAGTGAGGAGTAGAGAGGTGAGTGAGGAGTAGAGAGGAGAGTGAGGAGTAGAGAGGAGTAGAGAGGTGAGTGAGGAGTAGAGAGGAGAGGTGAGTGGAGTAGAGAGGTGAGTGAGGAGTAGAGAGGTAGTGAGGAGTAGAGAGGGGGAAGCAGGTAGAAGTTACACCATATTGCTTATACCAATCAAATCCGTAGGGGTCCATTTGGGATTTGGCCTAGCCCACTATACAGTGTGCATCCCCATAATATCCACACCAGTACTTAAGTCTGGGCTAAACAGGGACATTCTCAATAGTCTGTCAGCAACCTGTCCTGTTTCCTGAAAGCAAATCCTTCAGTTGGCATCTTATGTTTGAAAATCAGTGCATGTGAAGGGGAGGAGGTATAGGTAAACCGCCTGCGATTGGCTGACCTTGCCCTGTCTGCAAATGGCTGGCCTTGGTGTTTCCCTTTCTGTGATTGGCTCACCTTGGTGTTTCCCTTTCTGTGATTGGCTCACCTTAGCTTTGCCCTGGAAGTTAAAGGTGAGGACGTACTCTCCCGGGCGCGTCTCGCTTTGGCGAATCACAAACAGCCCGTGGCTCCTAGCTCCGCCCGCCAGCACCAGTTGGGCAGCACGCACGCGTGACAAAGTCCCGTGGAACCATGGGTACTCCGCCAGGCTGGGTTCTGCCTCCGCCTCAGTCGCCCCGTCACCTAGAACCCCTGAAGGGAGGAGACAAAGATCACATGATAAAAAGGTAGACCACCTTATTGATATTGAGTTGCAACCCCTTTTTGCCCTCAGAACAGCCTCCATTTGTCGGGGCGTGGACTCTACAAGGTGTAGAAAGAGTTCCGCAGGGATGCTGGCCCATGTTGACTCTACAAGTTGTAGAAAGAGTTCCGCAGGGATGCTGGCCCATGTTGACTCTACAAGGTGTAGAAAGAGTTCCGCAGGGATGCTGGCCCATGTTGACTCTACAAGGTGTAGAAAGAGTTCCGCAGGGATGCTGGCCCATGTTGACTCTACAAGGTGTAGAAAGAGTTCCGCAGGGATGCTGGCCCATGTTGACTCTACAAGGTGTTGAAAGAGTTCCGCAGGGATGCTGGTCCATGTTGACTCTACAAGGTGTTGAAAGAGTTCCGCAGGGATGCTGGCCCATGTGGACTCTACAAGGTGTTGAAAGAGTTCCAAAGGGATGCTGGCCCATGTTGACTCTACAAGGTGTTGAAAGAGTTCCGCAGGGATGCTGGCCCATGTTGACTCTACAAGGTGTTGAAAGAGTTCCGCAGGGATGCTGGCCCATGTTGACTCTACAAGGTATCGAAAGCGTTCCGCAGGGAGGCTGGCCCATGTGGACTCTACAAGGTATCGCAAGAGTTCCGCAGGGATGCTGGCCCATGTTGACTCTACAAGGTATCGAAAGCGTTCCGCGGGGATGCTGGCCCATGTTGACTCTACAAGGTATCGGAAGCGTTCCGCAGGGATGCTGGCCCATGTTGACTCTGCAAGGTATCGAAAGCGTTCCGCAGGGATGCTGGCCCATGTTGACTCTACAAGGTATCTAAAGAGTTCCGCAGGGATGCTGGCCCATGTTGACTCTACAAGGTATCGAAAGCGTTCCGCAGGGATGCTGGCCCATGTTCACTCTACAAGGTATCGAAAGTGTTCCGCAGGGATGCTGGCCCATGTTGACTCTACAAGGTATCGAAAGTGTTCCGCAGGGATGCTGTCCCATGTTGACTCTACAAGGTATCGAAAGCGTTCCGCAGGGATGCTGGCCCATGTTGACTCTACAAGGTATCGAAAGCGTTCCGCAGGGATGCTGGCCCATGTTGACTCTACAAGGTATCGAAAGCGTTCCGCAGGGATGCTGGCCCATGTTGACTCTACAAGGTATCGAAAGCGTTCCGCAGGGATGCTGGCCCATGTTGACTCTACAAGGTATCGAAAGCGTTCCGCAGGGATGCTGGCCCATGTTGACTCTACAAGGTATCGAAAGCGTTCCGCAGGGATGCTGGCCCATGTTGACTCTACAAGGTGTCGAAAGCGTTCCGCAGGGATGCTGGCCCATGTTGACTCTACAAGGTATCGAAAGCGTTCCGCAGGGATGCTGGCCCATGTTGACTCAATACTTCCCACAGTTGTGTCAAGTTGGCTGGATGTCCTTTGGGTGGTGGACCATTCTTGACCTGCAGAGGAAACAGAACAGGGAGAAAAACCCAGCAGCGTTGCAGTTCTTGACACACTCAAACCAGTGCGCCGTTACAGGCCATCAGTGTTACGGGCCATCAGTGTTACGGGCCATCAGTGTTACGGGCCATCAGTGTCAGTGCCTAATCATAGAATCCCTATCAATAGGATCTCTATGGAGCTAGTTGTAATTTAACTTTTCAAACATTGAAAACCTTTTATTGTGGCATAAACACAACCCGTCATGATGTTTTAATCTGATTGTCAAACAGCCACTTCAAAAATGACTCCTTTACTAGGCAATACCTGCTCACGTTCATCCACTAACAACACATCTCCAGCCTCCAAACACTGGTGAATGGAACGAGACATCTGTTACACAAAACATCACAAAGTGTCAACACATCTCCAGCCTCCAAACACTGGTGAATAGAACGAGACATCTGTTAAAAACATCACAAAGTGTCATGCCATTTGACGAATGTCATTAGAACAGAATTTATGCGTCCACCGCTGTCACGCACGCCTCTCAGTGTCGGCCGCTCATCTCTGCCTCGGATAAATGTCTGTGTTCTCGTCGAACCACATCGCATTTTGGAGCGCAGACTACACCACCTGTTAAAGTCCATTCGCTCGTGTGTCATGCCTCTGACGTGTGGTAATGATAAAAAGTGGCGATAGCCTACAGTTCTGGACATTTGGTTGTAATTACTGTGATTGGCTCATGTTTTACCAGTACAGAGTACCCTCACTATTTATTTTGTACCGAACCACCAAACACATTTATGACCAACCCAAGATAGTTCATCTGTGTCATTTACAGTGGGAGCAAATTAATCATAGCAAGCAGGCAGGCAGAGCCAAGCACGAGCTCACGGGATCCTACTGGCACGAGCTCACGGGATCCTACTGGCACGAGCTCGCGGGATCCTACTGGCACGAGCTCGCGGGATCCTACTGGCACGAGCTCGCGGGATCCTACTGGCACGAGCTCGCGGGATCCTACTGGCACGAGCTCGCGGGATCCTACTGGCACGAGCTAGCATGTATTTGTATTTACCTGTGGTGGGGCTTTTCCCCTGGGCCTCTGGGGACTGGAGGAAGCGCTCCAGGGGGACATGGGAAGGGTGCTGGGTGAAGGGTAATTCTCTACAGCGGACAGAGGGGGCGCTATACAGTTCTGCTGCGGAGCCGCAGGATCTCTCAGGGGTGCGATGAACACCTTGGACACAAAAACACAACATTATAAGATACTGTACATACATGACAACCTTACACAGCAGCCAGATTGACAGCACATCCATTTCCCTCAAAAGGCAATGTGTGAGGTTAGGTTGTGTGTGTGTGTGTGTCCGTCCGTGTGTGTGTTTGTCTCACCCTCTGACAGAAGCTCACAGCTGCAGGAGGCCACCATGGAGAACTCTTTAGACGCCTGGCCGTGGGGACATGACGCCAGCTCAATGTCATCTCCACTGTCCCTGTGTCACACACACAGAGACACACACAGGTAAATGTACAGGGACACACACAGACACACATACAGGTAAATGTACAGGGACACACACACACACACACACACACACACAGGTAAATGTACAGGGACACACAGACACACATACAGGTAAATGTACAGGGACACACACAGCGCCCACACACACACAGGTAAATGTACAGGGACACACACAGCGCACACACAGACACAGGTAAATGTACAGGGACACAAACAGCGCCCACACACATACAGGTAAATGTACAGGGACACACACAGCACACACACACACAGGTAAATGTACAGGGACACACACACACATACAGGTAAATGTACAGGGACACACACAGCGCCCACACACATACAGGTAAATGTACAGGGATACACACACACAGGCAAATGTACAGGGACACACACAGCGCACACACACATACAGGTAAATGTACAGGGACACACACAGCGCACACACACATACAGGTAAATGTACAGGGACACACACAGCGCCCACACACATACAGGTAAATGTACAGGGACACACACTGCGCCCACACACATACAGGTAACTGTACAGGGACACACACATACAGGTAACTGTACAGGGACACACACAGCGCCCACACACATACAGGTAAATGTACAGGGACACACACATACAGGTAAATGTACAGGGACACACACTGCGCCCACACACATACAGGTAACTGTACAGGGACACACACATACAGGTAACTGTACAGGGACACACACAGCGCCCACACACATACAGGTAACTATACAGGGACACACACAGCGCCCACACACATACAGGTAACTGTACAGGGACACACACAAAATGTATCTCTGTTTATGGCTGTCTAAATACATGCCTGGACTGAACAGACAAACTCACTGTACCAGAAAAACTCAGAGTGTGAGAGAGGGATCTGTCAAACTCTTACAGGGTGATTAATGGCTGTTCCCCCCTCGGTGAACAGTAAATATTTATCCCTCCATTTACCCAGGGTCCATGCAGTCCTGGATGTCAGACACCCAGGAGTTTTTCTGCAGCGAGTCGATGGTCTCCAGGATATATTCACCTCCATTTTCCACCTGTGGAGAGAGAAAACACACCAAACCACAGAACAGTTACTGTGGGAGTCCAGAGGGGAGACAGACTGCAAGAAAGAGAAGCAAGCTGTTAGTTTGGTTTGTCAGGTATTTGTGTCTATAAAGTAGTGTGGTGAGAGGTAGAACAGGGAGAAGACAGGGTAGTGAGAGAGAACAGAACAGAGAGAAGACAGGGTAGTGTGAGAGAACAGAACAGAGAGAAGACAGGGCAGTGTGAGAGAACAGAACAGAGAGAAGACAGGGTAGTGTGAGAGAACAGAACAGAGAGAAGACAGGGTAGTGTGAGAAAGAACAGAACAGAGAGAAGACAGGGTAGTGTGAGAAAGAACAGAACAGAGAGAAGACAGGGTAGTGTGAGAGAACAGAACAGAGAGAAGACAGGGTAGTGTGAGAGAACAGAACAGAGAGAAGACAGGGTAGTGTGAGAGAACAGAACAGAGAGAAGACAGGGTAGTGTTGTGAGAGGTAGAACAGAGAGAAGACAGGGTAGTGTGAGAGAACAGGGAGAAGACAGGGTAGTGTGAGAAAGAACAGAACAGAGAGAAGACAGGGTAGTGTGAGAAAGAACAGAACAGAGAGAAGACAGGGTAGTGTGAGAGAACAGAACAGAGAGAAGACAGGGTAGTGTTGTGAGAGGTAGAACAGAGAGAAGACAGGGTAGTGTGAGAGAACAGGGAGAAGACAGGGTAGTGTGAGAAAGAACAGAACAGAGAGAAGACAGGGTAGTGTGAGAAAGAACAGAACAGAGAGAAGATAGGGTAGTGTGAGAGAACAGAACAGGGAGAAGACAGGGTAGTGTGAGAGAACAGAACAGAGAGAAGACAGGGTAGTGTGAGAAAGAACATAACAGAGAGAAGACAGGGTAGTGTGAGAAAGAACAGAACAGAGAGAAGACAGGGTAGTGTGAGAAAGAACAGAACAGAGAAGACAGGGTAGTGTGAGAGAACAGAACAGAGAGAAGACAGGGTAGTGTGAGAAAGAACAGAACAGAGAGAAGACAGGGTAGTGTGAGAAAGAACAGAACAGAGAGAAGACAGGGTAGTGTGAGAAAGAACAGAACAGAGAGAAGACAGGGTAGTGTGAGAAAGAACAGAACAGAGAGAAGACAGGGTAGTGTGAGAGAACAGAACAGAGAGAAGACAGGGTAGTGTGAGAGAACAGAACAGAGAGAAGACAGGGTAGTGTGAGAGAACAGGGAGAAGACAGGGTAGTGTGAGAGAACAGAACAGAGAGAAGACAGGGTAGTGTTGTGAGAGGTAGAACAGAGAGAAGACAGGGTAGTGTGAGAGAACAGAACAGAGAGAAGACAGGGTAGTGTGAGAGAACAGGGAGAAGACAGGGTAGTGTGAGAGAACAGAACAGAGAGAAGACAGGGTAGTGTGAGAGAACAGAACAGAGAGAAGACAGGGTAGTGTGAGAAAGAACAGAACAGAGAGAAGACAGGGTAGTGTGAGGAAGAACAGAACAGAGAGAAGACAGGGTAGTGTGAGAAAGAACAGAAGAGATAGAAGACAGGGTAGTGTGAGAGAACAGAACAGAGAGAAGACAGGGTAGTGTGAGAGAACAGGGAGAAGACAGGGTAGTGTGAGAGAACAGAACAGAGAGAAGACAGGGTAGTGTGAGAGAACAGAACAGAGAGAAGACAGGGTAGTGTGAGAAAGAACAGAACAGAGAGAAGACAGGGTAGTGTGAGAGAACAGAACAGAGAGAAGACAGGGTAGTGTGAGAGAACAGAAGAGATAGAAGACAGGGTAGTGTGAGAGAACAGAACAGAGAGAAGACAGGGTAGTGTTGTGAGAGAACAGGGAGAAGACAGGGTAGTGTTGTGAGAGAACAGAACAGAGAGAAGACAGGGTAGTGTGAGAGAACAGAACAGAGAGAAGACAGGGTAGTGTGAGAGAACAGAACAGAGAGAAGACAGGGTAGTGTGAGAAAGAACAGAACAGAGAGAAGACAGGGTAGTGTGAGAAAGAACAGAACAGAGAGAAGACAGGGTAGTGTGAGAAAGAACAGAACAGAGAGAAGACAGGGTAGTGTGAGAAAGAACAGAACAGAGAGAAGACAGGGTAGTGTGAGAGAACAGAACAGAGAGAAGACAGGGTAGTGTGAGAGAACAGAACAGAGAGAAGACAGGGTAGTGTGAGAGAACAGAACAAAGAGAAGACAGGGTAGTGTGAGAGAACAGAACAGAGAGAAGACAGGGTAGTGTTGTGAGAGGTAGAACAGGGAGAAGACAGGGTAGTGTGAGAGAACAGGAGAAGACAGGGTAGTGTGAGAGAACAGAACAGAGAGAAGACAGGGTAGTGTGAGAGAACAGAACAGAGAGAAGACAGGGTAGTGTTGTGAGAGAACAGAACAGGGAGAAGACACGGTAGTGTGAGAGAACAGAACAGAGAGAAGACAGGGTAGTGTGAGAGAACAGAACAGAGAGAAGACAGGGTAGTGTTGTGAGAGGTAGAACAGGGAGAAGACAGGGTAGTGTGAGAGAACAGGGAGAAGACAGGGTAGTGTGAGAGAACAGAACAGAGAGAAGACAGGGTAGTGTGAGAGAACAGAACAGAGAGAAGACCGGGTAGTGTGAGAGAACAGAGAGAAGACAGGGTAGTGTGAGAGAACAGAGAGAAGACAGGGTAGTGTGAGAGAACAGAGAGAAGACAGGGTAGTGTGAGAGAACAGAACAGAGAGAAGACAGGGTAGTGTGAGAGAACAGAACAGAGAGAAGACAGGGTAGTGTGAGAGAACAGAACAGAGAGAAGACCGGGTAGTGTGAGAGAACAGAACAGAGAGAAGACAGGGTAGTGTTGTGAGAGGTAGAACAGGGAGAAGACAGGGCAGTGTTGTGAGAGGTAGAACAGGGCGAAGACAGGGTAGTGTTGTTAGAGGTAGAACAGGGAGAAGACAGGGCAGTGTTGTGAGAGGTAGAACAGGGAGAAGACAGGGTAGTGTTGTGAGAGGTAGAACAGAGAGAAGACAGGGTAGTGTGAGAGAACAGAACAGAGAGAAGACAGGGTAGTGTGAGAGAACAGAACAGAGAGAAGACAGGGTAGTGTGAGAGAACAGAACAGAGAGAAGACAGGGTAGTGTGAGAGAACAGAACAGGGAGAAGACAGGGTAGTGTGAGAGAACAGAACAGAGAGAAGACAGGGTAGTGTGAGAGAACAGAACAGAGAGAAGACAGGGTAGTGTGAGAGAACAGAACAGAGAGAAGACAGGGTAGTGTGAGAGGTAGAACAGAGAGAAGACAGGGTAGTGTGAGAGAACAGAACAGAGAGAAGACAGGGTAGTGTGAGAGAACAGAACAGAGGGAAGACAGGGTAGTGTGAGAGAACAGAACAGAGAGAAGACAGGGTAGTGTGAGAGAACAGAACAGAGAGAAGACAGGGTAGTGTTGTGAGAGGTAGAACAGAGAGAAGACAGGGTAGTGTGAGAGAACAGGGAGAAGACAGGGTAGTGTGAGAAAGAACAGAACAGAGAGAAGACAGGGTAGTGTGAGAAAGAACAGAACAGAGAGAAGACAGGGTAGTGTGAGAGAACAGAACAGAGAGAAGACAGGGTAGTGTTGTGAGAGGTAGAACAGAGAGAAGACAGGGTAGTGTGAGAGAACAGGGAGAAGACAGGGTAGTGTGAGAAAGAACAGAACAGAGAGAAGACAGGGTAGTGTGAGAAAGAACAGAACAGAGAGAAGATAGGGTAGTGTGAGAGAACAGAACAGGGAGAAGACAGGGTAGTGTGAGAGAACAGAACAGAGAGAAGACAGGGTAGTGTGAGAAAGAACATAACAGAGAGAAGACAGGGTAGTGTGAGAAAGAACAGAACAGAGAGAAGACAGGGTAGTGTGTGAGAGAACAGAACAGAGAGAAGACAGGGTAGTGTGAGAAAGAACAGAACAGAGAGAAGACAGGGTAGTGTGAGAAAGAACAGAACAGAGAGAAGACAGGGTAGTGTGAGAAAGAACAGAACAGAGAGAAGACAGGGTAGTGTGAGAAAGAACAG
>NC_088406.1:9674953-9694953 GCF_034236695.1 Oncorhynchus nerka
GGTCTGCTGGGAGATTGATGGTGTGCTGGTGGGGCCTGAAGCAGAGGCAGAGCATCCGGACCAGACCGGGGCAAGTGAGACTTCGTGCCTCAGATACTAAGTCTCACAGACACCGTCGACTCCACAGAGCTTTGGCTTGTGAGAACCTGGACCCATAGCCACTTAGTATCACATCCGGCCGTGATTTGGAATCCCATAGGATGGCGCACAATTGGCCCAGCGTCGTCCGGGTTTGGCCGGGGGTAGGCCGTCATTGTAAATAAGAATTTGTTCTTAACGGACTTGCCTAGTTAAATTAAAAGGTTAAATAAATTATTTTAAAGTGTCTCAGAGTACGAGTGCTGATCTAGGATCTGTCCATACAATATTATTAGTATGATCTCCATCCTGACCACTGTTCTCAGTCCTGATCCACCATCCTGACCACTGTTCTCAGTCCTGATCCACCATCCTGACCACTGTTCTCAGTCCTGATCCACCATCCTGACCACTGTTCTCAGTCCTGATCCACCGTCCAGACCACTATTCTCTATCCAGACCAATGTTCTCCATCCTGACCACTATTCTCTATCCAGACCACTATTCTCTATCCAGACCAATGTTCTCAGTCCTGATCCACCATCCTGACCACTATTCTCTATCCAGACCACTATTCTCTATCCAGACCAATGTTCTCAGTCCTGATCCACCATCCTGACCACTATTCTCTATCCAGACCAATGTTCTCAGTCCTGATCCACCATCCTGACCACTATTCTCTATCCAGACCACTATTCTCTATCCAGACCAATGTTCTCAGTCCTGATCCACCGTCCAGACCACTATTCTCTATCCAGACCAATGATCTCTATCCTGACCACTATTCTCCATCCAGACCACTATTCTCCATCCTGACCACTATTCTCTATCCAGACCACTATTCTCCATCCTGACCACTATTCTCCATCCTGACCACTATTCTCCATCCTGACCACTATTCTCCATCCTGACCACTATTCTCCATCCTGACCACTATTCTCCATCCTGACCACTATTCTCCATCCAGACCACTATTCTCCATCCTGACCACTATTCTCCATCCAGACCACTATTCTCCATCCTGACCACTATTCTCCATCCTGACCACTATTCTCTATCCAGACCACTATTCTCCATCCTGACCACTATTCTCTATCCAGACCACTATTCTCCATCCTGACCACTATTCTCCATCCTGACCACTATTCTCTATCCAGACCACTATTCTCCATCCTGACCACTATTCTCTATCCAGACCACTATTCTCTATCCAGACCAATGTTCTCAGTCCTGATCCACCGTCCAGACCACTATTCTCTATCCAGACCAATGATCTCTATCCTGACCACTATTCTCCATCCAGACCACTATTCTCCATCCTGACCACTATTCTCTATCCTGACCACTATTCTCCATCCAGACCACTATTCTCCATCCTGACCACTATTCTCTATCCTGATCAATGTTCTCTATCCAGACCAATGATCTCTATCCAGACCAATGTTCTCCATCCTGACCACTATTCTCTATCCTGATCAATGTTCTCTATCCAGACCAATGTTCTCTATCCAGACCAATGTTCTCTATCCAGACCAATGTTCTCTATCCTGATCAATGTTCTCTATCCAGACCAATGTTCTCTATCCTGATCAATGTTCTCTATCCTGATCAATGTTCTCTATCCAGACCAATTACATTTACATTTAAGTCATTTAGCAGACGCTCTTATCCAGAGCGACTTACAAATTGGTGCATTCACCTTATGACCTCCAGTGGAACAGTAGTGCATCTAAATCTTTTCAGGGGGAGGGGGGGTGAGAGGGATTACTTTATCCTATCCTAGGTATTCCTTAAAGAGGTGGGGTTTCAGGTGTCTCCGGAAGGTGGTGATTGACTCCGCTGTCCTGGCGTCGTGAGGGAGTTTGTTCCACCATTGGGGGGCCAGAGCAGCGAACAGTTTTGACTGGGCTGAGCGGGAACTGTACTTCCTCAGTGGTAGGGAGGCGAGCAGGCCAGAGGTGGATGAACGCAGTGCCCTTGTTTGGGTGTAGGGCCTGATCAGAGCCACTGAGGTGCCGTTCCCCTCACAGCTCCGTAGGCAAGCACCATGGTCTTGTAGCGGATGCGAGCTTCAACTGGAAGCCAGTGGAGGAGCGGAGGAGCGGGGTGACGTGAGAGAACTTGGGAAGGTTGAACACCAGACCGTTCTGGATGAGTTGTAGGGGTTTAATGGCACAGGCAGGGAGCCCAGCCAACAGCGAGTTGCAGTAATCCAGACGGGAGATGACAAGTGCCTGGATTAGGACCTGCGCCGCTTCCTGTGTGAGGCAGGGTCGTACTCTGCGGATGTTGTAGAGCATGAACCTACAGGAACGGGCCACCGCCTTGATGTTAGTTGAGAACGACAGGGTGTTGTCCAGGATCACGCCAAGGTTCTTAGCGCTCTGGGAGGAGGACACAATGGAGTTGTCAACCGTGATGGCGAGATCATGGAACGGGCAGTCCTTCCCCGGGAGGAAGAGCAGCTCCGTCTTGCCGAGGTTCAGCTTGAGGTGGACCAATGAACCAATGTTCTCTATCCAGACCAATGTTCTCTATCCAGACCAATGTTCTCTATCCAGACCACTATTCTCTATCCAGACCACTGTTCTCTATCCAGACCACTGTTCTCTATCCAGACCACTGTTCTCTATCCAGACCACTGTTCTCTATCCAGACCACTGTTCTCTATCCAGACCACTGTTCTCTATCCAGACCACTGTTCTCTATCCAGACCACTGTTCTCTATCCAGACCACTATTCTCTATCCAGACCACTATTCTCTATCCAGACCACTATTCTCTATCCAGACCACTATTCTCTATCCAGACCACTATTCTCTATCCAGACCACTATTCTCTATCCAGACCAATGTTCTCTATCCAGACCACTATTCTCTATCCAGACCAATGATCTCTATCCAGACCACTGTTCTCTATCCAGACCACTATTCTCTATCCAGACCACTATTCTCTATCCAGACCACTATTCTCTATCCAGACCACTATTCTCTATCCAGACCACTATTCTCTATCCAGACCAATGTTCTCTATCCTGACCACTATTCTATATCCAGACCACTATTCTCTATCCAGACCACTATTCTCTATCCAGACCACTATTCTCCCTCCTGACCACTATTCTCTATCCAGACCAATGTTCTATATCCAGACCAATGTTCTCCATCCAGACCACTATTCTCTATCCTGACCACTATTCTCTATCCAGACCAATGTTCTCTATCCAGACCAATGTTCTCCGTCCTGACCACTATTTTCTATCCAGACCACTATTCTCTATCCAGACCAATGTTCTCCATCCACTATTCTCCGTCCAGACCACTATTCTATATCCAGACCAATGTTCTCCGTCCTGACCACTATTCTCTATCCAGACCACTATTCTCTATCCAGACCAATGATCTCTATCCTGACCAATGTTCTCTATCCAGACCACTATTCTCTATCCAGACCACTATTCTCTATCCTGACCACTATTCTCTATCCTGACCACTATTCTCCCTCCTGACCACTATTCTCTATCCAGACCACTATTCTCTGTCCAGACCACTATTCTCTATCCAGACCAATGTTCTCCATCCACTATTCTCCGTCCAGACACTATTCTATATCCAGACCACTATTCTCCGTCCTGACCACTATTCTCTATCCAGACCACTATTCTCCCTCCTGACCACTATTCTCCATCCAGACCACTATTCTCCGTCCTGACCACTATTCTCCATCCTGACCACTATTCTCCGTCCTGACCACTATTCTCCGTCCTGACCACTATTCTCCGTCCTGACCACTATTCTCCATCCTGACCACTATTCTCCATCCTGACCACTATTCTCCGTCCTGACCACTATTCTCCGTCCTGACCACTATTCTCCGTCCTGACCACTATTCTCCGTCCTGACCACTATTCTCCGTCCTGACCACTATTCTCCGTCCAGACCACTATTCTCCGTCCAGACCACTATTCTCCCTCCTGACCACTATCCTCCGACCTGACCACTATTCTCCGTCCAGACCACTATTCTCCGTCCAGACCACTATTCTCCGTCCAGACCACTATTCTCCATCCTGATCCACCGTCCAGACCACTATTCTCCATCCTGACCACTATTCTCCGTCCAGACCACTATTCTCCGTCCAGACCACTATTCTCCGTCCTGACCACTATTCTCCGTCCAGACCACTATTCTCCATCCTGACCACTATTCTCTATCCTGACCACTATTCTCTATCCTGACCACTATTCTCTATCCTGACCACTATTCTCCGTCCAGACCACTATTCTCTATCCTGACCACTATTCTCCGTCCAGACCACTATTCTCTATCCTGACCACTATTCTCTATCCTGACCACTATTCTCTATCCTGACCACTATTCTCTATCCTGACCACTATTCTCCCTCCTGACCACTATTCTCTATCCAGACCACTATTCTCCATCCTGACCACTATTCTCCATCCTGACCACTATTCTCCATCCTGACCACTATTCTCCGTCCTGACCACTATTCTCCGTCCTGACCACTATTCTCCGTCCTGACCACTATTCTCCATCCTGACCACTATTCTCCATCCTGACCACTATTCTCCATCCTGACCACTATTCTCCATCCTGACCACTATTCTCCATCCTGACCACTATTCTCCATCCTGACCACTATTCTCCCTCCTGACCACTATTCTCCATCCTGACCACTATTCTCCCTCCTGACCACTATTCCTACTCTAAGAGGCTTTGTGGATACGGGCCCTGATTAGACAACCGTAGTGAAGCAGTCACTGTTGAGCCGTGGACTTGTACGTCTCTTCAGGGAACAGTGTCTTTGTGGCCATTGGGCACCTGGATCACAAGTGGTCTCTTTTCCCACCTCAGTGACTGAATCAGTTTGCAGGATTTGCAGGAATCAGTTTACAGAAACTCTCTCTATATAATAACATGATTAATTCATGTAAAAATCATAAAATTACCAAACCCGTTCACAGGAATGGATAACAGTAGAGATTCCTCCATCCCCCTCCCTCCCTCCCCTCCCTCCCTCCCTCCCTCCCTCCATCCCTCTCTCTCTCCCTCCATCTCATGGATAACAGTAGAGATTCCTCCATCCCCTCCCTCCCCTCCCTCCCCCTCCATCTCCATCCCCTCCCTCCCTCCATCCATCCCTCTCCCTCCCTCCATCTCCCTCCCTCCCCTCCCTCCCTCCCTCCCTCCCTCCATCCCCCTCCTCCATCTCATGGATAACAGTAGAGATTCCTCCATCCCCCCTCCATCCCTCCCTCCCTCCCTCTCCCTCCCTCCATCCATCCCCTCCATCCCCCTCCCTCCCTCCCTCCCTCCATCCCCCTCCCTCCATCCCCCTCCCTCCATCCCCCTCCTCCATCTCATGGATAACAGTAGAGATGCCTCCATCCCCCTCCCTCCCTCTCCCTCCCTCCCTTCATCTCATGGATAACAGTAGAGATTCCTCCATCCCCCCCTCCCTCCCTCCCTCCCTCCCTCCATCCATTCATCCTCTCCCTCCCTCCATCCCCCTCCTCCATCTCATGGATAACAGTAGAGATTCCTCCATCCCCCTCCCTCCTCCTTCTCCCTCCCTCCATCCATCCCCCTCCATCCCCCTCCCTCCCTCCATCCACCTCCATCCCCCTCCCTCCATCCCCCTCCTCCATCTCATGGATAACAGTAGAGATTCCTCCATCCCCTCCCTCTCCCTCCCTCCCTTCATCTCATGGATAACAGTAGAGATTCCTCCATCCCCCTCCCTCCCTCCCTCCCTCCATCCATCCATCCCTCTCCCTCCCTCCATCCCCCTCCTCCATCTCATGGATAACAGTAGAGATTCCTCCATTCCCCTCCCTCCCTCCTCCATCCATCCCCCTCCATCCCCCTCCATCCCTCCCTCCCTCCATCCCCCTCCCTCCATCCCCTCCTCCATCTCATGGATAACAGTAGAGATTCCTCCATCCCCCTCCCTCCCTCCCTCCTCCATCCATCCCCCCTCCATCCTCCATCTCCATCCCTCCATCCCCCTCCATCCCTCCATCCATCCCCCTCCATCCCCCTCCATCCCCCTCCATCTCATGGATAACAGTAGAGATTCCTCCATCCCCCCCCCTCCCTCCCTCCATCTCATGGATAACAGTAGAGATTCCTCCATCCCCTCCCTCCCTCCCTCCATCCATCCCTCTCCCTCCCTCCATCCCCCTCCTCCATCTCATGGATAACAGTAGAGATTCCTCCATCCCCCTCCCTCCCTCCCTCCTCCATCCATCCCCTTCCTCCATCTCATGGATAACAGTAGAGATTCCTCCATCCCCATCCCTCTCCCTCCCTCCATCCATCTCCTCCATCTCATGGATAACAGTAGAGATCCCCATCCCCTCCCTCTCCCTCCCTCCATCTCATGGATAACAGTAGAGATTCCTCCATCCCCTCCCCTCCCCTCCCTCCATCTCATGGATAACAGTAGAGATTCCTCCATCCCCTCCCTCCATCTCCCTCCATCCATGGATCAGTAGAGATTCCTCCCTCCCCTCCCTCCATCTCATGGATAACAGTAGAGATTCCTCCATCCCCCTCCCTCCCTCCTCCCTCCATCCATCCCTCCATCCCCCTCCTCCATCTCATGGATAACAGTAGAGATTCCTCCATCCCCCTCCCTCCTTCTCCCTCCCTCCATCCATCCCCCTCCCTCCCTCCATCCCCCTCCATCTCATGGATAACAGTAGAGATTCCTCCATCCCCCTCCCCTCCCTCCCTCCATCTCATGGATAACAGTAGAGATTTCTCCATCCCCCTCCCTCCTCCATCCATCCATCCCCTCCCTCCCTCCATCCCCCCTCCATCTCATGGATAACAGTAGAGATTCCTCCATCCCCCCCTCCCTCCCTCCATCCATCCATCCCCCTCCTCCATCTCATGGATAACAGTAGAGATTTATCCATCCCCATCCCCTCCCTCCCTCCATCCATCCCTCCATCTCATGGATAACAGTAGAGATTCCTCCATCCCCCTCCCTCCCTCCCTCCATCTCCATCCATCCCTCCATCCCCCTCCCTCCCTCCCTCCCTCCATCTCATGGATAACAGTAGAGATTCCTCCATCCCCCTCCTCTCCCTCCCTCCATCCATCTCCCTCCATCTCATGGATCAGTAGAGATTCCTCCATCCCCCTCCCTCTCCCTTCCTCCATCTCATGGATAACAGTAGAGATTCCTCCATCCCCCCCCTCCATCCATCTCTCCATCTCATGGATAACAGTAGAGATTCCTCCATCCCCCTCCCCTCCCTCCCTCCATCTCATGGATAACAGTAGAGATTCCTCCATCCCTCCCATCCTCCCTCCCTCCATCTCATGGATAACAGTAGAGATTCCTCCATCCCCCTCCCTCCCTCCCTCCATCCATCCATCCCCTCCATCTCCATGGATAACAGTAGAGATTCCTCCATCCCCCTCCCTCTCCCTCCCTCCCTCCATCTCATGGATAACAGTAGAGATTCCTCCATCCCCCTCCCTCTCCCTCCCTCCCTCCATCTCATGGATAACAGTAGAGATTCCTCCATCCCCCTCCCTCTCCCTCCCTCCCTCCATCTCATGGATAACAGTAGAGATTCCTCCATCCCCCTCCCTCTCCCTCCCTCCATCCATCTCCCTCCATCTCATGGATAACAGTAGAGATTCCTCCATCCCCCTCCCTCTCCCTCCCTCCCTCCATCTCATGGATAACAGTAGAGATTCCTCCATCCCCCTCCCTCCATCTCCCTCCATCTCATGGATAACAGTAGAGATTCCTCCAGTCTCCACAGATTTGGGAAATCTGCATTTTGTTTTAATACCCCAATTTTGTGGAACATTCTGGAGAGTTGGCTGCAGTTAGATGTGCCGGTGGCACTCAAGAAGTTTAAATTATTGATCGAGGACCTCTATGTAGTTGAATGTGATTGTTTTAAAATGTTTATTTTCTATTGTTTTTACTGTGCTGACTTTGTTTTATACACATACATGTAGTATGTTTTAATATTCCGTGTTTTATTGTCATGTGTACAGGGCTCTCTTATAAAACAGATTAGAATCTCAATGTGACTCCCTGTTTAAATAAAGGTTCAATCAATCAAATCCTCATACTGTGTCTCTCCCCGTAAAGCCATGTGCTCCTGAGTGTTTCCCCTGAGTGTGCTGCTTACCAAGCTGCCTTATTTGAGGTCCTTCAGAAATCCCTCCATCCCCCTCCCTCCCTCCCTCTCCCTCCCTCCCTCCATCCATCCATCTCCCTCCATCCCCCCCCTCCCTCCCTCCATCCCCCTCCCTCCCTCCGTCCCCCTCCCTCCCTCCATCTCCCTCCCTCCCTCCCGCCATCCCCCTCCCTCCCTCCGTCCCCCTCCCTCCCTCCATCTCCCTCCCTCCCTCCATCCCCCTCCATCCCTCCCTCCATCCCCCTCCCTCCCTCCCTCCCTCCATCCCCCTCCCTCCCTCCCTCCCTCCCTCCCTCCCTCCCTCCCTCCCTCCCTCCCCCTCCCTCCCCCTCCCTCCCTCCCTCCATCTCCCTCCCTCCCTCCCGCCATCCCTCCTCCCTCCCTCCATCCCCTCCCTCCCTCCATCCCCCTCCCTCCCTCCATCCCTCCCTCCCTCCATCTCCCTCCCTCCCTCCCGCCATCCCCCCTCCCTCCCTCCTCCCTCCATCCATCCCCCTCCCTCCCTCCATCCCTCCCTCCATCCCCCTCCCTCCTCCATCTCCATCTCCCTCCCTCCATCCAACTCCCTCCATCCATCCCCCCTCCCTCCATCCCGCTCCCTCCCTCCATCCATCTCCCTCCCTCCATCTCCCTCCCTCCCGCCATCCCTCTCACTCCAGCTCATCCCCTCCCTCCCTCCCTCGTATCCTTGGGCCCCCTGATATGAAGGGAGAGCAGAGAGATTTAAACAGCTTCAGTCATATTTTCTCACCTTAAGGTCAGAACCAGTGATCTGTGAAGCCCGCATAGACAAATATGACAGTGTGTGTGTTTTCGTGTGTGTGTTTTCGTGTGTGTGTTTTTGTGTGTGTGTTTTCGTGTGTGTTTTTGTGTGTGTGTTTTCGTGTGTGTGTTTTCGTGTGTGTTTTTTTGTCTACCTTGGGTGGCACATAGAACTCCAACAGGAACTTGTCACCCCCTTCGTCCCTCCTGGTCTTCCTCAGCAGCAACCTACACTTCTGCCACTGAGGCACCCCTATACAGTTAGTATCATCAGCTACCATGTAACGCAGAGCCCCCTCTCTCTGGATCTCCAGCAGCTCAGCCTTGTGCCCCTGAGACCCCCTGGGAAGACGCAGTCTCTGGGACCACCTCTCCCCCCCTGGCTCCCCTCCTCCGTTGACCCGTCTGACCCCTCCGGACCCCACCACAGGGTCTGGTTCAGGGGAGGCGTGGCGGTGCCAGATCTCCTTCACCCCGTCCACCACACACAGACTCATGTTCCTCAGAGAGAATCCCTTCTTGAAGCGGGCCTTGGGGTGTCCCACTGACACGTCCTCTGAGCTGCGTGACTGGCCCAGAGCAGAGGGCTTGTGGGCGGGCTGAGGGGTGCGGGAGGTGGCCATAGAGGAGGAACTACCTCCTCCTATCCCTTCTAGTCCTAAACCTCCACTGTCCATACTGTCCAGGGAGTCAGTGGAGGCGTCCTTGCGTCGTTGATAGAGGTCGTTGTGTCCGTAGGGCAAAGGGCAGCCCTGGATCCCCAGGAAGGGAACAATGCTGTACTTGGGGGGAGCGTTGGAGCCGTCGTCCCCTGGCAAGAGCGAGGCCTGGTGGTCCCTGGCCTGGGCGACAGCAGCAGAGAAACACTCCAGGAAGTGTCTGACGAAGTGCTGCGAGAAGCTGCTGTCGGCGCCCGGGGCGTCGTAGCACGGGTTCTCCGTCAGGAAGCGGCGGAACTTGTGGGCAAAGTCGGCGGCGGCGGCACGGGCATGGAGCTCACAGAACTCTCGCCAGTCGGGCAGCGGGCAGGGAGAACTCCGGGCTGCCGGGCACTGCCGCGCTGTTCATCACTGGGCCATGCCAACCCACCTGGGAGAGGCTGAGAGAGATGACAGAAGGAAAGGAAGAGGGAGAGAGAGAGAGAGGTGTGAGGTGAGAGAGAGAGAGGTGTGAGGTGTGAGAGAGAGCGAGGTGAGAGAGCGCGTGCCAACATACCGTGTGTCTGCCACCAATAGCAGGGAAAGACACATTACAGTGAGAATGTGTGCAGCCTAGCATATACAAATGACAGCGCCAACAGTCCCTGCCGTGTGAAAAACAGAAGATGTGGGAATGAAACAGACTGCTGAGGCTGGGAGATCGTGAGCGTGTCATTTCCCTAAATAGAGGCGACAGGCCACAGCCCCAGTCCTTCTCTCTCTGTGGAAGAACGATCTCCCCACACAGCCCTGCTACACCGACACACATCAATCACAAGGCTCATATACCAGCTGACATCATATGTTGTTAAGAGGTTATTGACATGGACGTGACTAGAGCCAGATGGAATCTGCAGGAAATCATTTCCTTTTAATAGTTTTTATCCGGCTGTGTTCATCTAATAAAAATAAAAAATCTGTATCCTTGTTTTGTACCAGTGTTTGGTTTGGAATTCTACAGATAGCATGACTAAAGCGCAGATACAATATAATTAAATACAATCCAATTCAAGAGAAACTTAATATATTAACTGTTTGTCAGCTAGAAATCTAAATGTTTAAACTCAAACCGATGAGTTCTCCCTCCCTCTCTTCCCTTTGTCTATAGGCAGCCTGCATTAGTTGTTATCCCTGTAAATCAATGTGACAGAGACCACCTGGTTCCTCCTCTCCTACTGGAGATACTCATCCCTCTCATATCTCATCCCCCCCATCTCTCACTCTCATCCCTCTCACCCCCCACCTATCTCATCCATCTCCCCCCCCCCATCTATCTCTCTCCCCTCCATCTCTCACCCCCTCTCTCATCCCTCTCACCCCCATCTCTCACTCTCATCCCTCTCACCCCCCATCTCTCTCTCACCCCCCATCGCTCTCACCCCTCCCCATCTCTCTCTCACCCCCCATCTCTCTACTCTCATCCCTCTCACCCCCCCCCATCTCTCTCTCTCTAATCCCCCCCATCTCTCTCTCTCATCCCCCATCTCCCCCCCCACCCCACCATCTCTCTCTGCCTCACTGGATGTATGACTCAACCCTATCCCTTCACTCCCTGCCTCGCCAGGCCCAGGCTGTGCCAAACCACATCAGATCACACACAAACGCTCTCGCTCTCTCCCTCTTCTCTATCTCATTTCTCCCCTCCTACACGCACCCCTGCTCCCCATTGCTTGCTAGCTCAGGTCACTCCTGCTCCCCATTGCTGAGGAGAAACCCCTAGTACATACAGCCCCCCGTTCTCTCCACTCTGAAGCCCTGCAGTAAAGAACCAACTGAGCTGGATTAAAATCAGGTCACATGAAGGACCCTGACTAAGCCCAGGGAAGGATAAGGAGAAACCCCCCAGTACATACAGCTGAGGGAGAAACCCCCCAGTACATACAGCTGAGGGAGAAACCCCCCAGTACATACAGCTGAGGGAGAACCCCCCCAGTACATAGAGCTGAGGGAGAACCCCCCCAGTACATAGAGCTGAGGGAGAAACCCCCCAGTATATAGAGCTGAGGGAGAAACCCCCCAGTATATAGAGCTGAGGGAGAAACCCCCCAGTACATAGAGCTGAGGGAGAAACCCCCCAGTACATACAGCTGAGGGAGAAACCCCCAGTACATACAGCGGTGGGAGAAACCCCCCAGTACATACAGCTGAGGGAGAACCCCCCCAGTACATAGAGCTGAGAGAGAAACCCCCAGTACATAGAGCTGAGGGAGAAACCCCCCAGTACATACAGCTGAGGAGAACCCCCAGTACATACAGCTGAGGGAGAAACCCCCAGTACATACAGCCCAGGGAGAAACCCCCCAGTACATAGAGCTGAGGGAGAAACCCCCCAGTACATACAGGTGAGGTAGAAACCCCCCAGTACATACAGCTGAGGTAGAAACCCCCCAGTACATACAGCTGAGGGAGAAACCCCCCAGTACATACAGCTGAGGGAGAAACCCCCCAGTACATACAGCAGAGGGAGAAACCCCCCAGTACATACAGCAGAGGGAGAAACCCCCCAGTACATACAGCAGAGGGAGAAACCCCCCAGTACATACAGCTGAGGGAGGGAGCTTCCATCTACCACCTTCTTTCAACATGTAAAGACTTGTTTGTAATGCACCGAGATAAAAGTACATCTAGAGTTTGTGGAGGGAAGGGTAAGATAGGGGGAGGAAGGAGGAGAGGATAGGAGGGAGGAAGGAAGGAAGGAGGGAACAAAGGATAGGGGGAGGAAGGAGGAGAGGATAGGATGGAGGAGAAGAGGATAGGAAGGAGGAGGAAGGAGGAGAGGATAGGAGGGAGGGAGGAAGGAAGGAACAAAGGATAGGGGGAGGAAGGAGGAGAGGATAGGATGGAGGAGAAGAGGATAGGAAGGAGGAGAGGATAGGAGGGAGGGAACAAAGGATAGGGGGAGGAAGGAGGAGAGGATAGGATGGAGGAGAAGAGGATAGGAAGGAGGAAGGAAGAGAGGATAGGAGGGAGGAAGGAAGAGAGGATAGGATGGAGGAGAAGAGGATAGGAAGGAGGAAGGAAGAGAGGATAGGAGGGAGGAAGGAAGAGAGGATAGGATGGAGGAGAAAATCAGAAGACACGTTCATGTTAAGTGAAATCCCTCGCCTCTCTCAACTCTGGATCCTGGGGAAATACAGCAGGAATGATCGGCATTGCATCAATGTCTCCAGTCTTCCCTCAGATGAATCCCAGCCAGAAATCAGCACAAATGTAATTGAAGAATCCATAGTCTCGAACCACTTCTGGGAAAATTGGGCAACACTAAACAAACAGAGTTATCTATCCAAAATGGAGTTGTACGGGTAAACCACTTCTTCAATCTTTTTGTTCACTATAACAAAGAACAAACAGCAAAAACATATACACGATCAAATACAAATCTTAGTTGTTTCTATTAAAAGACTACCAGAACCCACTGGATTCTCCAATTACATTGACTGAACAAAATACAAACCCTCTTTCTCAAAAAGGCCTGTGGTGTTGATGGTATCCTCAATGAAATGATAAAATATACAGACCACAAATTCCAATTGGCTATACTAAAACTCTAACATCATCCTTAGCTCTGGCACCTTCCCCAATATTTGGAACCAAGGAGTGATCACCCCAATCCACAAAAGTGGAGACAAATTTGACACCAATAACTACAGTACCGTGGATATGAGTCAACAGCGACCTGGAAAAATCCTCTGCATTATCATTAACAGCAGACTCCTACATTTCCTCAATGAAAATAATGTACTGAGGAAATATCAAATTGGCTTTTTTACCAAATTACCGTACAACAGATTTTCTAAAGGGTCTGCTATGCAAATTGATGGAAAGTGGCGTTGGGGGAAACATACGACATTATAAAATCCGTTACACAAAATTGAAAAATATTTGGGAGAAAAAAAAAAAATAAAAAAATTCCACAGGGCCGTGAGGTGAGACAGGGATGCAGCTTAAGCACCACACTCTTCAACACATATATGTAACCTCTCACTGGCTCAGCGACCAGGAGATAGTTGGCTAAGCTCAGCGACCAGGAGATAGTTGGCTAGGCTCAGCGACCAGGAGATAGTTGGCTAGGCTCAGCAACCAGGAGATAGTAGGCTAGGCTCAGCGACCAGGAGATAGTATGCTAGGCTCAGCAACCAGGAGATAGTATGCTAGGCTCAGCGACCAGGAGATAGTATGCTAGGCTCAGCAACCAGGAGATAGTATGCTAAGCTCAGCAACCAGGAGATAGTATGCTAAGCTCAGCAACCAGGAGATAGTATGCTAAGCTCAGCGACTAGGAGATAGTATGCTAAGCTCAGCGACCAGGAGATAGTTGGCTAGGCTCAGCAACCAGGAGATCGTATGCTAGGCTCAGCAACCAGGAGATAGTATGCTAGGCTCAGCAACCAGGAGATAGTATGCTAAGCTCAGCAACCAGGAGATAGTAGGCTAGGCTCAGCGACCAGGAGATAGTTGGCTAGGCTCAGCGACCAGGAGATAGTTGGCTAGGCTCAGCAACCAGGAGATAGTTGGCTAGTCTTCTGTTCCCACATGCTTCAAGAGGGCCACCCATTGTTCCTGTTCCCAAGAAAGCTAAGGTAACTGAACGAAACGACTTCTGTCATCATGAAGTGCTTTGAGAGACGAGTCAAGGACCATATCACCTCCACCCTACCTAACACCCTAGACCCACTACAATTTGCTTACCGCCCCAATAGGTCCACAGATGACGCAATCGCAACCACACTGCACACGGCCCTAACCCATCTGGACAAGAGGAATACCTATGTGAGAATGCTGAGACCCTGGGTCTCAACCCGCCCTGTGCAACTGGTTACTGGACTTCCTGATGGGCCGCCCCCAGGTGGTGAGGGTAGGTACCAACATCTCCACCCCGCTGATCCTCAACACTGGGGACCCACAAGGGTGCGTTCTGAGCCCTCTCCTGTACTCCCTGTTCACCCACAACTGAGTGGCCATGCACGCCTCCAACTCAATCATCAAGTTTGCGGACGACACTACAGTGGTAGGCTTGATTACCAACAACGACGAGACGGCCTACAGGGAGGAGGTGAGGGCCCTCGGAGTGTGGTGTCAGGAAATAACCTCACACTCAACGTCAACAAAAC
Source organism: Oncorhynchus nerka (assembly GCF_034236695.1). Classification (NCBI taxonomy): domain Eukaryota; kingdom Metazoa; phylum Chordata; class Actinopteri; order Salmoniformes; family Salmonidae; genus Oncorhynchus; species Oncorhynchus nerka. The sequence continues at coordinate 9,689,793 of NC_088406.1, forward strand.
AGAGGAGATGATTGTGGACTTCAGGAAACAGCAGAGGGAGCACCCCCCTTTCCACATCGATGGTACAGTGGTGGAAAAGGTGGAAAGTTTTAAGTTCCTCGGCGTACACATCACAAACAATCTGAACTGGACCACCCACACAGACAGCGTGGTGAAGAAGGCGCAGCAGGACCTCTTCAACCTCAGGAGGCTGAAGAAATTCAGCTTGTCACCAAAAGCACTCAAACTTCTACAGATGCACAACAACCACCCAAGCCACTGCCTGTTCACCCCGCTATCATCCAGAAGGCGAGGTCAGTACAGGTGCATCAAAGCAGGGACCGAGAGACTGAAAAACAGTTTCTATCTCAAGGCCAACAGCCACCACTAACATTGAGTGGCTGCTGCCAACATACTGACTCAACCCCAGCCACTTTAATAATGGGAATTGATGGAAAATATATTGATGGAAAAATGTATCACTAGCCACTTTAAACAATGCCACTTAACATAATGTTTACATACCCTACATTACTCATCTCATATGTATATGTAAATACTGTGCTAATTTAAACTGCTGCATCTTGCCATCTTTATGTAATACATGTATCACTAGCCACTTTATGTTTATATACCCTACATTACTCATCTCATATGTATATACTGTACTCGATACCATCTACTGCATCTTGCCTATGCCGCTCTGTACCATCACTCATTCATATATCTTTATGTACATATCCTTTACCCCTTTACACTTGTGTGTATAAGGTAGTAGTTGTGGAATGGTTAGGTTAGATTACTCATTGGTTATTACTGCATTGTCGGAACTAGAAGCACAAGCATTTCGCTACACTTGCATTAACATCTGCTAACCATGTGTATGTGACAGATAAATTGTGATTTGATTTGAGTTAGTACTACAGGATCAAATTTATGTTTGAAAAAGCTAGCCTTAGCTTTCCTAACTGCCTGTGTATATTTGTTCCTAACTTCCCTGAAGGGGGCTATTCGATGTGAATGCAGAACACCACAAGATGTTTTTGTGCTGCTCAAGGGGAGACAGGTCTGGAGTGAACCAAGGACTATATCTATTCCTAGTTCTACATTTTTTGAATGGGGCATGCATATTTAAGACGGCTATTCTTTAAAAGTGCCTTCCTCACCAGGCATCATCTACTGACGGGATGAGGTCAATGTCATTCCAGGATACCTCGGCCAGGTCGATTAGAAATGCCTGCTCGCAGAAGTGTTTTAGGGAGCGTTTGACAGTGATGAGGGGTGGTCGTTTGGTCGCAGATCCATTACGGATGCAGGCAATGATCGCTGAGATCTTGATTGAAAACAACAGAGGTGTATTTGGAGGGCGAGTTAGTTAGGATGACATCTACATTTACATTACATTTAAGTCATTTAGCAGACGCTCTTATCCAGAGCGACTTACAAATTGGTGCTTTCACCTTATGACATCCAGTGGAACAGCCACTTTACAATAGTGCATCTAGGTCTTTTAAGGGGGGGGGAGAAGGATTACTTTATCCTATCCTAGGTATTCCTTAAAGAGGTGGGGTTTCAGGTGTCTCCGGAAGGTGGTGATTGACTCCGCTGTCCTGGCGTCGTGAGGGAGTTTGTTCCACCATTGGGGGCCAGAGCAGCGAACAGTTTTGACTGGGCTGAGCGGGAACTGTACTTCCTCAGTGGTAGGGAGGCGAGCAGGCCAGAGGTGGATGAACGCAGTGCCCTTGTTTGGGTGTAGGGCCTGATCAGAGCCTGGAGGTACTGAGGTGCCGTTCCCCTCACAGCTCCGTAGGCAAGCACCATGGTCTTGTAGCGGATGCGAGCTTCAACTGGAAGCCAGTGGAGAGAGCGGAGGAGCGGGGTGACGTGAGAGAACTTGGGAAGGTTGAACACCAGACGGGCTGCGGCGTTCTGGATGAGTTGTAGGGGTTTAATGGCACAGGCAGGGAGCCCAGCCAACAGCGAGTTGCAGTAATCCAGACGGGAGATGACAAGTGCCTGGATTAGGACCTGCGCCGCTTCCTGTGTGAGGCAGGGTCGTACTCTGCGGATGTTGTAGAGCATGAACCTACAGGAGCGGGCCACCGCCTTGATGTTATTTGAGAACGACAGGGTGTTGTCCAGGATCACGCCAAGGTTCTTAGCGCTCTGGGACGAGGACACAATGGAGTTGTCAACCGTGATGGCGAGATCATGGAACGGGCAGTCCTTCCCCGGGAGGAAGAGCAGCTCCGTCTTGCCGAGGTTCAGCTTGAGGTGATGATCCGTCATCCACACTGATATGTCTGCCAGACATGCAGAGATGCGATTCGCCACCTGGTCGTCAGAAGGGGGAAAGGAGAAGATTAATTGTGTGTCGTCTGCATAGCAATGATAGGAGAGACCATGTGAGGTTATGACAGAGCCAAGTGACTTGGTGTATAGCGAGAATAGGAGAGGGCCTAGAACAGAGCCCTGGGGGACACCAGTGGTGAGAGCACGTGGTGAGGAGACGGATTCTCGCCACGCCACCTGGTAGGAGCGACCTGTCAGGTAGGACGCCCAAGCTCGCAAGCGTGGGCCGCGCCTGGAGGAGATGCCCAACTCGGAGAGGGTGGAGAGGAGGATCTGATGGTTCACAGTATCGAAGGCAGCCGATAGGTCTAGAAGGATGAGAGCAGAGGAGAGAGAGTTAGCTTTAGCAGTGCGGAGCGCCTCCGTGATACAGAGAAGAGCAGTCTCAGTTGAATGACTAGTCTTGAAACCTGACTGATTTGGATCAAGAAGGTCATTCTGAGAGAGATAGCGGGAGAGCTGGCCAAGGACGGCACGTTCAAGAGTTTTGGAGAGAAAAGAAAGAAGGGATACTGGTCTGTAGTTGTTGACATCGGAGGGATCGAGTGTAGGTTTTTTCAGAAGTAGGGTGCAACTCTCTAGCTGGCTCGTTCTTGAAGACAGGAGGGACGTAGCCAGCGGTCAGGGATGAGTTGATGAGCGAGGTGAGGTCAGTAGACGTTGGCTGGCTGGGAGAAGGTCACCGGAGATGGTCTGGAGAAGAGAGGAGGGGATAGGGTCAAGCGGGCAGGTTGTTGGGCGGCCGCAATTATCACTCTAAGACTCCACACTCTAAACTACACAATTATCCGTCACAAGATGTCAGTTGAGATGTCATCTGGAGAGAGAGGGGAGAAAGAGGTCAGAGCACAGGGTAGGGCAGTGTGAGCAGAACCAGTGGTGTCGTTTGACTTAGCAAACGAGGATCGGATGTCGTCGACCTTCTTTTCAAAATGGTTGACATTTTTAGAAGTAGAAGTCATCTGCAGAGAGGAGGAGGGGGGGGGAGGATTCAAGAGGGAGGAGAAGGTGGCAAAGAGCTTCAACCTAGGGTTAGAGGCAGATGCTTGGAATTTAGAGTGGTAGAAAGTGGCTTTAGCAGCAGAGACAGAGAGATCTTTGTGGGCTATACTCAGGATGGTAAGTTGGTGGTTGAAGATATCCCTCTAGTGGTGTGGGGGCTGTGCTTTGGCAAAGTGGGTGGGGTTATATCCTTCCTGTTTGGCCCTGTCAAAGTGGGTGGGGTGTCCTCGGATGGGGCCACAGTGTCTCCTGACCCCTCCTGTCTCAGCCTTCAGTATTTATGCTGCAGTAGTTTATGTGTCGGGGGGCTGGGGTCAGTTTGTTATATCTGGAGTACTTCTCCTGTCCTAGTCTGCTGTCCGGACCTCTTGCAGTCTCTATGGGGGTGCCACAGGGTTCAATTCTTCTCTGTATACATCAATGAGGTCGCTCTTGCTGCTGGTGAGTCTCTGATCCACCTCTACGCAAACGACACCATTCTGTATACTTCTGGCCCTTCTTTGGACACAGTGTTAACAACCCTCCAGGCAAGCTTCAATGCCATACAACTCTCCTTCCGTGGCCTCCAATTGCTCTTAAATACAAGTAAAACTAAATGCATGCTCTTCAACCGACCGCTATCTGCACCTACCCGCCTGTCCAACATCACTACTCTGGACGGCTCTGACTTAGAATACGTGGACAACTACAAATACTTAGGTGTCTGGTTAGACTGTAAACTCTCCTTCCAGACCCATATCAAACATCTCCAATCCAAAGTTAAATCTAGAATTGGCTTCCTATTTCGCAACAAAGCATCCTTCACTCATGCTGCCAAACATACCCTTGTAAAACTGACCATCCTACCAATCCTCGACTTTGGCGATGTCATTTACAAAATAGCCTCCAATACCCTACTCAACAAATTGGATGCAGTCTATCACAGTGCAATCCGTTTTGTCAGCAAAGCCCCATATACTACCCACCATTGCGACCTGTACGCTCTCGTTGGCTGGCCCTCGCTTCATACTCGTCGCCAAACCCACTGGCTCCACGTCATCGACAAGACCCTGCTAGGTAAAGTCCCCCCTTATCTCAGCTCGCTGGTCACCATAGCATCTCCCACCTGTAGCACACGCTCCAGCAGGTATATCTCTCTAGTCACCCCCAAAACCAATTCTTTCTTTGGCCGCCTCTCCTTCCAGTTCTCTACTGCCAATGACTGGAACAAACTACAAAAATCTCTGAAACTGGAAACACTTATCTCCCTCACTAGCTTTAAGCACCAACTGTCAGAGCAGCTCACAGATTACTGCACCTGTACATAGCCCACCTATAATTTAGCCCAAACAACTACCTCTTTCCCAACTGTATTTAATTTATTTATTTATTTTGCACCCCATTATTTTTATTTCTACTTTGCACATTCTTCCATTGCAAAACTACCATTCCAGTGTTTTACTTGCTATATTGTATTTACTTTGCCACCATGGCCTTTTTTGCCTTCCACTCCCTTCTCACCTCATTTGCTCAAATCGTATATAGACTTGTTTAGACTGTATGTTTGTTTTACTCCATGTGTAACTCTGTGTCGTTGTATCTGTCGAACTGCTTTGCTTTATCTTGGCCAGGTCGCAATTGTAAATGAGAACTTGTTCTCAACTTGCCTACCTGGTTAAATAAAGGTGAAATAAAAAATAAATAAAGTAAATTCGGTGTCCTGTGTGAATCTAAGTGTGCGTTCTCTAATTCTCTCCTTCTCTCTTTCTTTCTCTCTCTTGGAGGACCTGAGCCCTAGGAACATGCCCCAGGACCACCTGACATGATGACTCCTTGCTGTCCCCAGTAC
>NC_088406.1:9704953-9837453 GCF_034236695.1 Oncorhynchus nerka
GTGTGTGTGTGTGTGTGTGTATCAGATGGTTTTAGTACCCTAGCAGTAACTGTGTGTGTGTGTATCAGATGGTTTTAGTACCCTAGCAGTAACTGTGTGTGTGTGTGTGTGTGTGTGTATATCAGATGGTTTCAGTACTGTCAACAGTAACTGTGTGTGGGTGTGTGTGTGTGTATCAGATTGTTTCAGTACTGTCAACAGTAACTGTGTGTGGGTGTGTGTGTGTGTATCAGATGGTTTCAGTACTGTCAACAGTAACTGTGTGTGGGTGTGTGTGTGTGTATCAGATGGTTTCAGTACTGTCAACAGTAACTGTGTGTGTGTGTGTGTGTGTATCAGATGGTTTCAGTACCGTTAACAGTAACTGTGTGTGGGTGTGTGTGTGTATCAGATGGTTTCAGTACTGTCAACAGTAACTGTGGGTGTGTGTGTATCAGATGGTTTCAGTACCGTCAACAGTAACTGTGGGTGTGTGTGTATCAGATGGTTTCAGTACTGTCAACAGTAACTGTGTGTGGGTGTGTGTGTGTGTATCAGATGGTTTCAGTACTGTCAACAGTAACTGTGTGTGGGTGTGTGTGTGTATCAGATTGTTTCAGTACTGTCAACAGTAACTGTGTGTGGGTGTCAGTGTGTGTATCAGATTGTTTCAGTACTGTCAACAGTAACTGTGTGTGGGTGTGTGTGTGTGTGTGTATCAGATGGTTTCAGTACTGTCAACAGTAACTGTGTGTGGGTGTGTGTGTGTGTATCAGATGGTTTCAGTACTGTCAACAGTAACTGTGGGTGTGTGTGTATCAGATGGTTTCAGTACCGTCAACAGTAACTGTGTGTGGGTGTGTGTATCAGATGGTTTCAGTACTGTCAACAGTAACTGTGTGTGGGTGTGTGTGTATCAGATGGTTTTAGTACCCTAGCAGTAACTGTGTGTGTGTGTGTGTATCAGATGGTTTCAGTACCGTCAACAGTAACTGTGGGTGGGTGTGTGTGTGCGTATCAGATGGTTTCAGTACTGTCAACAGTAACTGTGGGTGTGTGTGTATCAGATGGTTTCAGTACCATCAACAGTAACTGTGGGTGTGTGTGTATCAGATGGTTTCAGTACCGTCAACAGTAACTGTGTGTGGGTGTGTGTGTGTGTGTATCAGATGGTTTCAGTACTGTCAACAGTAACTGTGTGTGGGTATCAGATGGTTTCAGTACCGTCAACAGTAACTGTGGGTGTGTGTGTATCAGATGGTTTCAGTACCGTCAACAGTAACTGTGTGTGGGTGTGTGTGTGTGTGTATCAGATGGTTTCAGTACCGTTAACAGTAACTGTCCCAGGGGATATGGACAGGAAAAGGGACATTACTTGGAGCAGAGGCAGAGAGGCAACTCCAGCCTGCTAAAACACATTGACCAGGAGACATGAGCAGGGCGATCGGATCCAGTCCTCCAAGGAGATGTTCTGTTCAGTACATCACGTTGATTAATACAACACTATTACAGCTGCACTCACACAGTCACACACACACACTGTTCTGAGGACTTCCCTGCCAGCTCAGCAGGGCTGTGGGTTGGGGACTCTCTCCCTCCAATTGGTTGAAATGGACTGCTGGTGATGGCGTTCTCCCACCCGAGGGATACTGGGCCCTGTCATGCTTTCTAAGATAATCCTGGCCAGGACAAGTCATGTGTTCTCTTTACTACAGTAAACACATACACAGGAAGTCACTGCTGGGAAGAGCAGGAAATTGCACAGGCCAAATTCACAACCAGACACATAAGATAAAATGATAGGCAGACACAGACACAGAACACACACAGGCCTACAAGGGTAGAATGTAGTGTAAACACAGGGCCACAGCCACACAGAAGTCTATCCAGAAGTCATCTGTTTCCTCTGGGAATTATATCTCAAATTAACAAGATTTGTTCCTTCGGGATCTATAACAGCAGATCAGACAGTGGAGGGTAGTCTAGTGTGACACTACTGGGACTGACTTACTCACCAAAGGAAGCCTGGCATCAGAGGCCAGAGAAACCAATGGCAGCCTAAATGCATAGCAGAAGAAATGATGCCAGAGAGATGGAGCAGCAGACATTCAGAAGAAAGGATGCCAGAGAGACAGAGCAGCAGACATTAAGAATAAAGGATGCCAGACATTCAGAAGAAATTATGCCAGAGAGATGGAGCAAGCAGACATTCAGAAGAAAGGATGCCAGAGAGACAGAGCAGCAGACATTCAAAATAAAGGATGCCAGAGAGATGGAGCAGCAGACATTCAGAAGAAAGGATGCCAGAGACGGAGCAGCAGACATTCAGAAGAAAGGATGCCAGAGACAGAGCAGCAGACATTCAGAATAAAGGATGCCAGACATTCAGAAGAGATGATGCCAGAGAGACGGAGCAGCAGACATTCAGAGGAAAGGATGCCAGAGAGATGGAGCAGCAGATTCAGAAGAAAGGATGCCAGAGAGACGGAGCAGCAGACATTCAAAATAAAGGATGCCAGAGAGACAGAGCAGCAGACATTCAAAATAAAGGATGCCAGAGAGATGGAGCAGCAGATTCAGAAGAAAGGATGCCAGAGAGACGGAGCAGCAGACATTAAGAATAAAGGATGCCAGACATTCAGAAGAGATGATGCCAGAGAGACGGAGCAGCAGACATTCAGAAGAAAGGATGCCAGACATTCAGAAGAAAGGATGCCAGAGAGACGGAGCAGCAGACATTCAGAAGAAAGGATGCCAGAGAGACGGAGCAGCAGACATTCATAAGAAAGGATGCCAGAGAGAGGGAGCAGCAGACATTCATAAGAAAGGATGCCAGCCCATAGATTAGACCTCATGAGGTAAGGGGTCAGAGGTCAACGTTATACAACCCTCCCTTACCACACACTATGACCTTTGACCTGACCTCTTTCTTCCCTCATGAGGTCATATCAGTCCTGCCGGCTGCTTCCTGACTCTCAACCAACTGTCACAGAGAGGAATGTTCTCTTCTCCAGGTAGAAGTGGGACGTAGCCTAGCAACAGATCTAGAATCAGTTTTGCTCCCCCCTTCACAGATACAGCCTCTCCAATACAGACGGGTGCCTTCACAGATACAGCCTCTCCTATACAGACGGGTGCCTTCACAGATACAGCCTCTCCTATACAGACGGGTGCCTTCACAGATACAGCCTCTCCTATACAGACGGGTGCCTTCACAGATACAGCCTCTCCTATACAGACGGGTGCCTTCACAGATACAGCCTCTCCTATACAGACGGGTGCCTTCACAGATACAGCCTCTCCTATACAGACGGGTGCCTTCACAGATACAGCCTCTCCTATACAGACGGGTGCCTTCACAGATACAGCCTCTCCTATACAGACGGGTGCCTTCACAGATACAGCCTCTCCTATACAGACGGGTGCCTTCACAGATACAGCCTCTCCTATACAGACGGGTGCCTTCACAGATACAGCCTCTCCTATACAGACGGGTGCCTTCACAGATACAGCCTCTCCTATACAGACGGGTGCCTTCACAGATACAGCCTCTCCTATACAGACGGGTGCCTTCACAGATACAGCCTCTCCTATACAGACGGGTGCCTTCACAGATACAGCCTCTCCTATACAGACGGGTGCCTTCACAGATACAGCCTCTCCTATACAGACGGGTTCCTTCACAGATACAGCCTCTCCTATACAGACGGGTTCCTTCACAGATACAGCCTCTCCTATACAGACGGGTGCCTTCACAGATACAGCCTCTCCTATACAGACGGGTGCCTTCACAGATACAGCCTCTCCTATACAGACTGGTTCCTTCACAGATACAGCCTCTCCTATACAGACGGGTTCCTTCACAGATACAGCCTCTCCTATACAGACGGGTTCCTTCACAGATACAGCCTCTCCTATACAGATGGGTTCCTTCACAGATACAGCCTCTCCTATACAGACGGGTTCCTTCACAGATACAGCCTCTCCTATACAGACTGGTTCCTTCACAGATACAGCCTCTCCTATACAGACTGGTTCCTTCATAGATACAGCCTCTCCTATACAGACGGGTGCCTTCACAGATACAGCCTCTCCTATACAGACGGGTGCCTTCACAGATACAGCCTCTCCTATACAGACGGGTGCCTTCACAGATACAGCCTCTCCTATACAGACGGGTTCCTTCACAGATACAGCCTCTCCTATACAGACGGGTTCCTTCACAGATACAGCCTCTCCTATACAGACGGGTTCCTTCACAGATACAGCCTCTCCTATACAGACGGGTGCCTTCACAGATACAGCCTCTCCTATACAGACGGGTTCCTTCACAGATACAGCCTCTCCTATACAGACTGGTTCCTTCACAGATACAGCCTCTCCTATACAGACGGGTGCCTTCACAGATACAGCCTCTCCTATACAGACTGATAGCGCCAGACTGGGCTGACATGATGACAGCAGTCAGGGCAGGCATAACTTACTGCCCTATGGCCATACTATTTACAAGCATAATGTACTCAGAGTACACACAAACATGAAAACAATGCCTTTGAGGTGAGCTGTATCACAGAAATCCTACCGACAGGAATCTATCGCTGAGGGACAGGAATCTATCGCTGAGCGACAGGAATCTATCGCTGAGCGACAGGAATCTATCGCTGAGGGACAGGAATCTATCGCTGAGGGACAGGAATCTATCGCTGAGGGACAGGAATCTATCGCTGAGGGACAGGAATCTATCGCTGAGCGACAGGAATCTATCGCTGAGGGACAGGAATCTATCGCTGAGCGACAGGAATCTATCGCTGAGGGACAGGAATCTATCGCTAAGCGACAGGAATCTATCGCTGAGTTGTGATTGTGGCTACTGTTGGTCTACAGGCGCCCCCAGTGCTGTAAAAGAACCAGGAGCCACTTGTAAACAACCCACACGCCACTGAGCATGTTAAACACACTCATTAGCGTGAGAGCAGACCGGAGACAAACAGAACGAATGTACATATTGAGTGAGCAGCGTTCCTCCATTATGACCAAAGGTGATAAAGGATCGAGTGCGTGAGACGCTCATTCCGCGACTCGTTGCTTCTTCCGGTTTCTCTCAATCACTATATTCATTTCACAGATGATCAAAACACCCTGAAATTCAAGATGTGGGAGTTTTCTTTTCATCTTGAAACTATAAAATATGACCGGTGCATACATATGCTGTAATCAGAGAATGAATTCTGTGAACAAATAGGTTACTGGATCATGTTTTTTTAGTAGACTGGTAACAAAACCAATCTGTAGTAAACATTGCCTAGGTTAGCCTACATGTTGCACTGCACTGATCATTTAATACGTGGCATGATTGTTGTTTGATCTTCACTGTAGCCTCTGTTTGATCATAGTCTATCGAATGAAACAGTCCGCTATAACAACATTATGCCTATAAGAGCCATTACCAATTAGATAGAACTGTAAAATATATATCACTAGCCTAGGCCTTTTAATAATCAATGGGAAAAATTAATATGCTGTGGTACCATGTGCGCGCGGATGCGGTGCTCATGAATGAGAAATAACCGGCTATTGAACGGCTGAGCACCGAGTCTGCGACTGAAAGAACGGGTCCCGAAATCCGCGTCAATGAATGGCTGTTAACAGAGTAGACTTTATAGGCAAAGCCAGGACACAGACTCTGAGATTGGCAATGACTGCTGCAGACATGTTATTGTGGTCTTTGTTAATGTCCCCTCGAGAGACCTACCCCTAGATCCGCTAAATGGATTAGGGGAAAAGTCCCTTACCGCATAGTCCCAATCCCGAGTAGCGTTGTCTTGAGGCCTCTCGGAGGAAGCCCATCAATCATTGAGGTGTAATAAGAACGGCATCAATCGAGTCTGTTAAAGCCTAGGTTACCAGTGTGTCGCGACAATGTTTTTAAATGGATGCGTTTCAGCACCAGGCGCGTTGTCGGGGCGAATAGACAAACGGCTATCCTTCAGCACCTGGAGCGAACACAGTGAGGGCTGAGCCAAACTGCCGAGCCGAGAATTGCTACCCTCCTCACTAAAGCACGACGCAAACATTGTCATAGCCTATTAATAAAATGATATGTGGAACGTAGCTTAAGCTACAGGTTGGCGACCATAAAGGCAAATAGTAGACTAGAATGCGCGCTATAGCGCCCAGCAACATCCAAGCAGGTCGGAAGCCACAAAATGGAAAACATGAACGCAGCAGCGCTCACCTCGATGTCCGACTCACTGCACGGCGCTACGATCCCCGCTGATGTCGGGGAGCCAATCCTCGCACTGTTGGTTTGTTGTTATTTTGTTGTCCAATCAAGGCCAATACTATGCATTACTTCTCTTCATATCGGAGATTAGGAGGCTACCGCGGCAACGTTACATTTTCTCCATATCCGCTCGACGCACACTACACTTTAGGATCCACCGCCTCTCAGCCCAAGGGATGGCTGTGTGTGCGTGTGTTGATCTCCCTCTCTGATCTATTTAACAGTCCTCGCAGTCTGCCCTTAAAGGGGCCGAGCGCGATTCCTGCTTTCTCTAGATCGGTTCACATGCCCAAGGTAGAAACGTTGCGTGTTTCTTTGTGAGCTAGATGGAAGTCTATTATGTGTAATCCCACCAGGCTCCCTCTTTAGACCCCCCCCCCAACACGTTTGTTTTACTGTCCCCGTGGGGACAAAACAATTGATTCTCATTCAAAATCGTATCTTCCCTAACCTCTAACCTTAAAAGGGATGTTTCTCTATCCAAAACTGCTCGGAACAAACAGTCTGTGTATATATTATATTTAAGTAAAACTACTACTCAAGTTGTTTTTGGGGGTATCTGTACTTTACTATTTATATTTTTGACAACTTTTACTTGACGACATACCTAAAGAAAATGATGTACTTTTTACTCCTTACATTTTCCCTGACACCCAAAACTACTCGTTACATTTTGATGCTTAACAGGAGAACTGGTCTAATTCACACACTTATCAAGAGAACATCCCTGCTGCCTCTGATCTGACTGTCTCACTAAACAGAGAACATCCCTGGTCATCCCTACTGCTTCTGATCTGACTGTCTCACTAAACAGAGAACATCCCTGGTCATCCCTGCTGCCTCTGATCTGACTCACTAAACACAAATACTTTATTTGTAAATGATGCCTAGGGGTTGGAGTGTGCCCCTGGCTTTCCATACATTTAAAAAACAAGAAAATGGTGGTCTAGTTTGTTTAACATAAGGAATTTGAAATGATTTGTACTTTTACTTTTGATATTTATTTTATCTTTATTTAACTAGGCAAGTCAGTTAAGAACAAATTCTTTCAATGACGGCCTAGGAACAGTGGGTTAACTTCCTGTTCAGGGGCAGAACGACAGATTTGTACCTTGTCAGCTTGGGGGTTTTAACTTGCAACCTTCCGGTTACTAGTCCAACGCTCTAACCACTAGGCTACCCTGCCCTTACTTTTGATACTTAAGTATATTTAAAACCAAATACTTTTAGACTTCTACTCAAGTAATGTTTTACTGGGTGACTTTCACTTTTACTTGAGTCATTGAGTTTCGCACTGACTGGAACATGTTCCGGGATTCTTCCACTGGCATTACACCACATCAGTCACTGGCTTTATCAATAAATGCAATGAGGATGTCGTCTCCAGTGACTGTACGTACATACCCCAACCAGAATCCACAGGCAACATTCGCACTGAGCTAAAGGATAGAGCTGCCGCTTTCAATGAGCGGGACTCTAACCCTGACGCTTATAAGAAATCCCGCTATGCCCTCCGACGAACCATCAAACAGGCAAAGCGTCAATACAGGACTAAGATCGAGTCGTGCTATACCGGCTCTGACGCTCGTCAGATGTGACAGGGCTTGCAAATTATTACAGAATACAAAGGGAAGCACAGCTGAGAGCTGCCCAGTGACATGAGCCTACCAGACGAGCTAAACTACTTCTATGCTCGCTTCGTGGCAAGCAACACTGAGGCATGCATGAGAGCATCAACTGTTCCGAATGACTGTGAGTAAGACCTTTAAACAGGTCAACATACACAAGGCTGCGGGGCCAGAAGGATTAACAGGACGTGTGCTCCGAGCATATGCTGACAAACTGGCAGGTGTCTTCACTGACATTTTCAAACCTCTCCCTGTCTGAGTCTGTAATACCAACATGTGTCAAGCAGACCACCATAGTCCCTGTGCCCAAGCCATGACCCATGGCACTCACATCTGTAGCCATGAAGTTCTTTAAAAGGCTGATCATGGCTCACATCAAAACCATTATCCCAGAAACCCTAGACCCACTCCAATTTGAATATCTGTGGATCTGTTGGTGCGGTATGCAAATTGCGCCCCCCCCAATTAAGGAGCTAACAACCACCTGTGACACACAACACTTAATGTCAATCACTAGCCATTTGTCTCACCACCAGTGTTCCCTCTAAACTGCATATAACCATATAATACATATCAGCGGATTAAATTCAATCGAAAATTGGGTTAAGAATTGTGCTCGAATCAACGCAATATTAGCCACCTTCAGTGTACCATACCGAAAAGGAACTATGCAAGATTTAGTATGCAAAACTAACTGTGCAAGATATTTCCTTGTAGGTAGAGCGCATTGGAGAAGGATTATATTGTATTGTCAGGCACAATTGATGCCGCAGTTCAAGACAACTGGGAACTCTGAAAAATACGAGGTCAAATCATGACGTCAGCGATCTTCAGGTGGGAAAGTTGGAGCTCTAAAAAGAGGCCAGAGTTGACAAATAGATTTTGTTCCCAGTCGGAGCTCGTTTTTTCTCCCAGAATTCCCAGTTGTTTTGACGCACTGAAGTCGAAAGTCGGAGTTCTGAGTTGCCAGTTGTCTTGAACGCTACACAGACCAGTGCACCGTAACCAATCAGAGCTGTAGAAGGCCTGTATGGCCTATATTGAACACCACACATCTGCTGCAAACATCTGTAGGCTAAATGATAGAACAGCCATTTCCATATACAAATGTAACGGGATGCATTTTTCTTCCTTTTTTTGATGGTAGGCTTCTCTGCCTACATTGTGATCAAATACCCACAGTAGCCTACTTGACCACTGTTAAAACTGTAACTTAAAGCAGATACAGTCTCAGTGAACACATGCCTGAAGTTACACACAATTTTCACAATGTTCATGTTTGCGCACAGCAGACCTGAAATTTGCTCAGTGCCTAACATTTATACCTACTCCATTCTATCAGAGTTTATATGCCTGGTCCTGCTCCTGCCCCTGGTCCCGCCCCTTCCCCTGGTCCTGGTATGCCCCATGAACATGCAACCTACCCCAGCCATTTAGACACAGCAAGATACATACATTAATTTGGTGGCAGACAGACAGACACAGTAACATCATTGAGTGAGTGCATGCGGACTAACATATTTCTGCAGACAGACAGACACAGTAACTCATTGAGTGCAGAGTGACCCAGCCTCCACCATACGATTTCTCACAGTATTGTTCTTTCAGACTGTCTCCTGAAAATCATTCACAGGGGGTTTCCTGGGGGAGGGGCTCAGACCAGCTGGACACGGACACACACACACACACACACACACACACACACACACACACACACACACACACACACAGAGCTGCTCTATAGTCCGACCCGTTGAGTTCCAGAATCGGGTGAACATGTCAGCCATATTGTTCAGGGAGAAATCCAAACCCGTCTGACTGGAACGAATGGTCCTAGAGGCATAATCCTGATTTAACATTTACATTTTAGTCATTTAGCAGACGCTCTTATCCAGACCGACTTACAGGTTAAGTGCCTTACTCAAGGGCACATCGGCAGATTTCCCTTTTAGGCTGCTCGGGGATTCGAACCAGCAACCTTTCGGTTACTGGCCCAACTCTCTTAACCGCGAGGTTACCTACCGCGCCAGTTACAAAGATGACCCGAGGGAAACCGAGTTACTCAAGGGCACATCGGCAGATTTCTCACCTCGAGGATTCAAACCAACGACCTTTCTGGCTACTGGCCCAATGCTCTTAACCACTAAGGTTACTGGCCCAACGCTCTTAACCACTAAGGTTACTGGCCCAACGCTCTTAACCACTAAGGTTACTGGCCCAACGCTCTTAACCACTAAGGTTACTGGCCCAACGCTCTTAACCACTAAGGTTACTGGCCCAACGCTCTTAACCACTAAGGTTACTGGCCCAACGCTCTTAATCACTAAGGTTATTGGCCCAACGATCTTAACCACTAAGGTTACTGGCCCAACGCTCTTAACCACTAAGGTTACTGGCCCAACGCTCTTATCCACTAAGGTTACTGGCCCAACGCTCTTAACCACTAAGGTTATTGGCCCAACGATCTTAACCACTAAGGTTACTGGCCCAACGATCTTAACCACTAAGGTTACTGGCCCAACGATCTTAACCACTAAGCTTACTGGCCCAACGCTCTTATCCACTAAGGTTATTGGCCCAACACTCTTAACCACTAAGGTTACTGGCCCAATGCTCTTAACCACTAAGGTT
Source organism: Oncorhynchus nerka (assembly GCF_034236695.1). Classification (NCBI taxonomy): domain Eukaryota; kingdom Metazoa; phylum Chordata; class Actinopteri; order Salmoniformes; family Salmonidae; genus Oncorhynchus; species Oncorhynchus nerka. The sequence goes on from NC_088406.1 coordinate 9,715,475, forward strand.
ACTGGCCCAACGCTCTTAACCACTAAGGTTACTGGCCCAACGCTCTTAACCACTAACGTTACTGGCCCAACGCTCTTATCCACTAAGGTTACTGGCCCAACGCTCTTATCCACTAAGGTTACTGGCCCAACGCTCTTATCCACTAAGGTTACTGGCCCAACGCTCTTATCCACTAAGGTTACTGGCCCAACGCTCTTATCCACTAAGGTTATTGGCCCAACGCTCTTATCCACTAAGGTTACTGGCCCAACGTAAGGTTATTGGCCCAACGCGCTTATCCACTAAGGTTACTGGCCCAACGCTCTTATCCACTAAGGTTACTGGCCCAACGCTCTTATCCACTAAGGTTATTGGCCCAACGCTCTTAACCACTAAGGTTACTGGCCCAACGCTCTTATCCACTAAGGTTATTGGCCCAACGCTCTTAACCACTAAGGTTACTGGCCCAACGCTCTTAACCACTAGCCTACTCGGCACGTTACACCGGAACATAAAACTAAGTCATGTGATATATCAGAAATTGTGTAATAGAATTATTGTCAAGCTAAAATATAGAAATATAATTATAAACAGTTATGGGTTTTATACCAATTCTCTGTATAAATATCCTCTAGAATGAATGTACACGTGAACAGAGTTTTTCTTTTCTTGGAAAGCTGTTACAGAATCCGCCTGGCGGGGGCGCTACAGGACGCTGTATCACTACGTTGTGTGGATTTATTTATTTCACATCTGGACCCATGCGGCCAGACTCTTACCAATCCTCACCTTTTCCCCCTCGTGACAAATCCATATTTCCTCCAGCTTGCGACTTCAGCCAATCAGACAATAGCGATGTGTCTCACCCTTGTGCCCTGATTGGCTAGCCAGCCTGACCCATGATCTCCAAGGGAGTAAATATACCGTGCGTTATAGGGAAATCATGCACGCTCTAGAATGCCCTTCAAGCCAATCAGAAACGAGTATTCAACAATGCCATGGTACAATTTGTTATATTCCTTGCATTCCATAAACTGCATTTAAATGTCTGTACAACAGAACCATCCTCATGTTCATCTTCGTCAGTGTGTGTAAATAAAGTCCCCTGTGTGTGTCAAGTCTTGGGTTGCTTAACTCCGCTTTAACCAGGGTGAGGTATGTGTGTCAAGTCTCGGGTTGCTTAACTCCGCTTTAACCAGGGTGAGGTATGTGTGTCAAGTCTCGGGTTGCTTAACTCCACTTTAACCAGGGTGAGGTATGTGTGTCAAGTCTCGGGTTGCTTAACTCCACTTTAACCAGGGTGAGGTATGTGTGTCAAGTCTCGGGTTGCTTAACTCCGCTTTAACCAGGGTGAGGTATGTGTGTCAAGTCTCGGGTTGCTTAACTCCGCTTTAACCAGGGTGAGGTATGTGTGTCAAGTCTCGGGTTGCTTAACTCCACTTTAACCAGGGTGAGGTAGTCATTGGGTCACAGGTCAGCAGATACGTAGAGCCCGGTCGCTCTCTTTCACGCTCCTTCGAGACAGATTGGTGACAACACTACAGTATGGTGGCCCGCAGAGACCACACAGTTCCTCACTGCCCACCTGAGGTCCAGGACGACTGCTGCAATAGCCGAGAGTGCTTTTATGTGATACAATATCAGTATTTGTTTCATTTACAACTTGTCTAAGTCCTATAATCAATCAACTGATTTCAGCCAGTGTTTACATGGAAACGTTGGCATGTTGGCAGTAAATTTGAAATATTAATTGAATCATTCCTCTAAATCTGGCTGGCTAGCTAGCTAACAAACATACAGTGCAGATAAATTCTTCAAATTCAGCACTTTTACACAATATCTTATCACAGCACTGGCAAACCATAGTTCACCAATTCCCCTGACCAAAATGGCCGACCTTCATCCCACCATAAGAATGTTCATTACCATTCTAGCATTCTAATTCCTAATTCTATGGTCTAGCCATTGATGCTCCACGCTCCACTCCTCCTGGCTGCGTTCCCCTCCATGCTCCATTAGACAGAAACAAGGTGTGTTTCCCTCCATTAGACAGAAACAAGGTGTGTTTCCCTCCATTAGACAGAAACCAGGTGTGTTTCCCTCCATAGACAGAAACAAGGTGTGTTTCCCTCCATTAGAAAGAAACAAGGTGTGTTTCCCTCCATAGACAGAAACAAGGTGTGTTTCCCTCCATTAGAAAGAAACAAGGTGTGTTTCCCTCCATTAGACAGAAACAAGGTGTGTTTCCCTCCATAGACAGAAACCAGGTGTGTTTCCCTCCATAGACAGAAACAAGGTGTGTTTCCCTCCATAGACAGAAACAAGGTGTGTTTCCCTCCATAGACAGAAACAAGGTGTGTTTCCCTCCATAGACAGAAACAAGGAACAATTTACCAGACTACGCCATGGCTCGTCCTAATATTTCTAAATTTCATTCTTTACCTTTTTAGATTTGTGTGTTTTGTTGTGTATTGTGAGATATTACTGCACGGTTGGAGCTAGAAACACAAGCTTTTTGCTACATCCGTAATTATATATTCTAAATAAGTTTATGTGACAAATCACAATTTGAATTTTGAACCCACATAGACATTTGATTTCCCCTGAAAGCATCTGAAGTGGTTGAAAGGGAGATTGGCGTCTTGGGGGCGTTTGAGGATGGATGTGTGGGTCTTCTCAACCCCCCCAAAACTGCCTCTCTGTCACGAGAGGGACTGGTGACTGCAAGATACCCCTTCCTACTGAGTATGTGGAATATGTGGAGATTATAGAGAGAGAGAGAGAGAGAGCAGGGAGAGAGGGAGTTGGATGGAGAGGGAGAGGGAGTTGGATGGAGAGGGAGAGGGAGGGAGAGAGAGGGAGAGAGGAGAGGGGAGAGAGGGAGAGGGAGGGAGAGAGGGAGAGGGAGGGGGAGAGGGAGGGGGAGAGGGGGGAGAGAGGGGAGAGGGAGAGGGAGGGGAGGGGGAGGGAGGGGGAGAGGGAGGGGGAGGGAGGGAGGGGGAAAGGGAGGGGAGAGGGAGGGGGAAAGGGAGGGGGAGAGGGAGAGGGAAAGGGAGAGGGAGTTGGATGGAGAGGGAGAGGGAGGGGGAAAGAGAGGGAGAGGGAGAGGGAAAGGGATGGAGAGGGAGTTGGATGGAGAGGGAGAGGGAGTTGGATGGAGAGGGAGAGGGAGGGAGAGGGAAAGGGAGAGGGAGGGAGAGGGAGTTGGATGGAGAGGGAGAGGGAGAGGGAGAGGGAGAGGGGAAAGGAGAGGGAGAGGGAGGGAGAGTGAGTTGGATGGAGAGGGAGAGGGAGAGGGAGAGGGAGGGAGAGGGATGGAGAGGGAGTTGGATGGAGAGGGAGAGGGAGTTGGATGGAGAGGGAGGGAGAGGGATGGAGAGGGAGAGGGAGTTGGATGGAGAGGGAGAGGGAGTTGGATGGAGAGGGAGATGGATGGAGAGGGAGGGGGAGAGGGAGGGGGAGAGGGAGGGGGAGAGGGAGAGGGAAAGGGAGAGGGAGAGGGAGTTGGATGGAGAGGGAGAGGGAGGGGGAAAGAGAGGGAGAGGGAGAGGGAGGGGGAAAGGAGGGAGAGGGAGAGGGAGAGGGATGGAGAGGGAGAGGGAGTTGGATGGAGAGGGAGAGGGAAAGGGAGAGGGAGAGGGAGAGGGAGTTGGATGGAGAGGGAGAGGGAGAGGGAGAGAGAGGGAGAGGGAGGGAGAGGGATGGAGAGGGAGAGGGAGAGGGAGAGAGAGGGAGAGGGAGGGAGAGGGATGGAGAGGGAGAGGGAGAGGGAAAGGGAGAGGGAGGGGGAAAGGGAGAGGGAGGGGGAAAGGGAGAGGGAGGGAGAGGGAGTTGGATGGAGGGAGAGGGGGGATAGGGAGGGGGAAAGGGAGAGGGAGGGAGAGGGATGGAGAGGGAGTTGGATGGAGAGGGAGAGGGAGAGGGATGGAGAGGGAGAGGGATGGAGAGGGAGAGGGAGAGGGATGGAGAGGGAGAGAGCAGGGATGGAGAGGGAGAGAGCAGGGAGAGAGGGAGAGGGAGAGGGAGTTGGATGGAGAGGGAGAGGGAGTTGGATGGAGAGGGAGAGGGAGAGGAAGGGGGAAAGGGAGGGGGAGAGGGAGAGGGAGAGGGAGAGGGAGTTGGATGGAGAGGGAGAGGGAGAGGGAGTTGGATGGAGAGGAGAGGGAGTTGGATGAAGAGGGAGAGGGAGGGGAAAAGGGAGTTGGATGGAGAGGGAGTTGGATGGAGAGGGAGCGGAGTTGGATGAAGAGGGAGGGGGAGAGGGAGTTGGATAGAGAGGGAGTTGGATGGAGAGGGAGGGGGAGGAGGAGTTGGATGGAGAGGGACAGGGAGGGGAGAGGGTGTTGGATGGAGAGGGAGAGGGAGGAGGGGGAGTTGGATGGAGAGGGAGAGGGAGTTGGATGGAGAGGGAGAGGGAGTTGGATGGAGAGGGTGGGGGAGGGAATTGGGACTTCTGTTCTCCCTAGTGACTGAGAACAAAAAAGGCCCAATGAGCAGAGCTTACTCAGGCTCCCACAATCCCTCAGCACTCATGCGCCTCACTGGGGTTGACAACTACATATTTATTAAAGCAGTTAATGTGTGTGTGCGTATTTTAGTCAAATTACACCTGTTCTCTCACAGAGCCAGTGATTCATTTGATGATGTCAGTATGTCTGGGGACAGGAGCAGCACACTAAATCATCACAGACCAGGAGAGAAGGATGAATGTGCTGATCCAACTTCATCAACAGAGAGACATCAACAGCAGTAATATTGCCATTCATTCCCACAATGACGAAAAAGCCGACAGTATCAATCAATGACATGACACTGTGCTTTGTAGAAAAAGGAATTTGACACAATGTCCCTGACAGTTAATGTATTCATTTTGACACAATGTCCCTGACAGTTAATGTATTCATTTTGACACAATGTCCCTGACAGTTAATGTATTCATTTTGACACAATGTCCCTGACAGTTAATGTATTCATTTTGACACAGGGTGGTCTTCAATAAACACTGCAGGAGACAAAGAGCCTGACTGTAAATAAAATGTTGTTTTTTTGTTGTCATGATGCCACGATCAGTGGATTAGTGCAGCAGCCTCTGTCTGCTCTGAGACCCAGAGTCTCCTCCTGGGGAAAGGAGGAGAGGTGGGGAGTCTCTGCCTCACCAAGGGGTGTAAGGGGGCCGGGTGAAGGGGGTAGCAGGCTCAGAGCGGGAGGGGCGCCTCTAAACATCTGATTGGCTGGACAGGCGGTCACATGTGTGGGTGACTCAGGCCAGTTGCTGTCAGAGCGAATCAGAACGCATATTGGGGAGTGTTCAGCAGGAGCAACCTGACGGAGGTCTGTTTCCATGGCAACGACCGGGGGAACCAGGGGGCGAAGCGACTGCACGCTGGGAAAGAGAAATAGAGAGAGGCGGAGCTTGTTGTGGGGGAGAGGAGTTCCCTAGGAGATGAAGGGAATGAGGAAGGAAAGGTGGAGGTGTGGAGGGGTGTGGTGAATGGTGCCATCGAAAAATGTTTGACCCCCCCTCACACACACTCTATATTAATGATGGGGGGAGGGGGATCTTGATTCAAATTTTTCTGAGCTGATGTAGTTAGCAACACATAAGAGAACATCTTGAATGATGTTGAATCAGTGGATGAGATTTCCACAGCTACTAAGAAGTGAATGATGCTGCTTCTGAATGGTTGGCTGGGAATGTTTCACATATAGGACTTCTGGCCTGGGGAGCAGGTTTGGGGTCAATTCCATTTCAATTCAGAAAGTAAGTCAAATTCCAATTTCACATTTTCCTCATTGAAAATCAATAAAGAGAATTGGAATTGGACTTTCAGTATACTTCCTGAATTGCCTGGAATTGTAATTGAATGAACCCTGACCCCACAGGGCAGTCTTAAAACAGGGGTTTAAAGTAACTGTCCATTTGAAAATCTCACTTTTAAAAGTTCCTATTCTGTTAACTCATACCCAAATAATTTTGTTGACGCATCCTATACTCGTATTTGTAGCCAAAACATAAATTGGATAAAAAACATTTCAAAACCCTTCCTCAAACCCTTCCTCAAACCCTTCCTTCAAACCCTTCCTTCAAACATGCTTGTTATTTCCTCATAGAGAATAACGTCATCCTCCTGGGGAGAATGAGCTGCCCAATCAGCTGTCTACTTACATGAATACTAATGACTGGTATACGCCCACACCATTCTGTCGTTGGGGTACGCCCACACCATTCTGTCGTTGGGGTACGCCCACACCATTCTGTCGTTGGGGTACACTGCCACCATTCTGTCGTTGGGGTACACTGCCACCATTCTGTCGTTGGGGTACACTGCCACCATTCTGTCGTTGGGGTACACTGCCACCATTCTGTCGTTGGGGTACACTGCCACCATTCTGTCGTTGGGGTACGCCCACACGATTCTGTCGTTGGGGTACACTGCCACCATTCTGTCGTTAGGGTACACCCACACCATTCTGTTTTTGGGGTACGACCACACCATTCTGTTGTTGGGGTACACTGCCACCATTCTGTTGTTGGGGTACACCGCCACCATTCTGTTGTTGGGGTACACCGCCACCATTCTGTTGTTGGGGTACACCCACACCATTCTGTTGTTGGGGTACGCCCACACCATTCTGTTGTTAGGGTACGCCCACACCATTCTGTTGTTGGGGTACACTGCCACACCATTCTGTTGTTGGGGTACACTGCCACACCATTCTTTTGTTGGGGTACACTGCCACACCATTCTGTTGTTGGGGTACACTGCCACACCATTCTGTTGTTGGGGTACACTGCCACACCATTCTGTTGTTGGGGTACACTGCCACCATTCTGTTGTTGGGGTACACTGCCACACCATTCTGTTGTTGGGGTACACTGCCACCATTCTGTTGTTGGGGTACACTGCCACCATTCTGGGGTACACTGCCACCATTCTGTTGTTGGGGTACACTGCCACCATTCTGTTGTTGGGGTACACTGCCACCATTCTGTTGTTGGGGTACACTGCCACCATTCTGTTGTTGGGGTACACCCACACCATTCTGTTTTTGGGGTACGACCACACCATTCTGTTGTTGGGGTACACCGCCACCATTCTGTTGTTGGGGTACACCGCCACCATTCTGTTGTTGGGGTACACCGCCACCATTCTGTTGTTGGGGTACACCCACACCATTCTGTTGTTGGGGTACGCCCACACCATTCTGTTGTTGGGGTACGCCCACACCATTCTGTTGTTGGGGTACACTGCCACACCATTCTTTTGTTGGGGTACACTGCCACACCATTCTGTTGTTGGGGTACACTGCCACACCATTCTGTTGTTGGGGTACACTGCCACACCATTCTGTTGTTGGGGTACACTGCCACCATTCTGTTGTTGGGGTACACTGCCACACCATTCTGTTGTTGGGGTACACTGCCACCATTCTGTTGTTGGGGTACACTGCCACCATTCTGTTGTTGGGGTACACTGCCACCATTCTGTTGTTGGGGTACACTGCCACCATTCTGTTGTTGGGGTACACCGCCACCATTCTGTTGTTGGGGTACACCGCCACCATTCTGTTGTTGGAGTACACCCACACCATTCTGTTGTTGGGGTACACCCACACCATTCTGTTGTTGGGGTACACCCACACCATTCTGTTGTTGGGGTACACCCACACCATTCTGTTGTTGGGGTACACCCACACCATTCTGTTGTTGGGGTACACCCACACCATTCTGTTGTTGGGGTACACTGCCACACCATTCTGTTGTTGGGGTACACTGCCACACCATTCTGTTGTTGGGGTACACTGCCACACCATTCTGTTGTTGGGGTACACTGCCACACCATTCTGTTGTTGGGGTACACTGCCACCATTCTGTTGTTGGGGTACACTGCCACCATTCTGTTGTTGGGGTACACCCACACCATTCTGTTGTTGGGGTACACCGACACCATTCTGTCGTTGGGGTACACCGACACCATTCTGTCGTTGGGGTACACTGACACCATTCTGTCGTTGGGGTACACTGCCACCATTCTGTCGTTGGGGTACACTGACACCATTCTGTCGTTGGGGTACACTGACACCATTCTGTCGTTGGGGTACACCGCCACCATTCTGTTGTTGGGGTACACCGCCACCATTCTGTTGTTGGGGTACGCCCACACCATTCTGTTGTTGGGGTACGCCCACACCATTCTGTTGTTAGGGTACGCCCACACCATTCTGTTGTTGGGGTACACTGCCACACCATTCTTTTGTTGGGGTACACTGCCACACCATTCTGTTGTTGGGGTACACTGCCACACCATTCTGTTGTTGGGGTACACTGCCACACCATTCTGTTGTTGGGGTACACTGCCACCATTCTGTTGTTGGGGTACACTGCCACACCATTCTGTTGTTGGGGTACACTGCCACCATTCTGTTGTTGGGGTACACTGCCACCATTCTGTTGTTGGGGTACACTGCCACCATTCTGTTGTTGGGGTACACTGCCACCATTCTGTTGTTGGGGTACACTGCCACCATTCTGTTGTTGGGGTACACTGCCACCATTCTGTTGTTGGGGTACACCCACACCATTCTGTTTTTGGGGTACGACCACACCATTCTGTTGTTGGGGTACACTGCCACCATTCTGTTGTTGGGGTACACCGCCACCATTCTGTTGTTGGGGTACACCGCCACCATTCTGTTGTTGGGGTACACCCACACCATTCTGTTGTTGGGGTACGCCCACACCATTCTGTTGTTGGGGTACGCCCACACCATTCTGTTGTTGGGGTACACTGCCACACCATTCTTTTGTTGGGGTACACTGCCACACCATTCTGTTGTTGGGGTACACTGCCACACCATTCTGTTGTTGGGGTACACTGCCACACCATTCTGTTGTTGGGGTACACTGCCACCATTCTGTTGTTGGGGTACACTGCCACCATTCTGTTGTTGGGGTACACTGCCACACCATTCTGTTGTTGGGGTACACTGCCACACCATTCTGTTGTTGGGGTACACTGCCACCATTCTGTTGTTGGGGTACACTGCCACCATTCTGTTGTTGGGGTACACTGCCACCATTCTGTTGTTGGGGTACACCGCCACCATTCTGTTGTTGGGGTACACCGCCACCATTCTGTTGTTGGGGTACACCGCCACCATTCTGTTGTTGGGGTACACCGCCACCATTCTGTTGTTGGGGTACACCCACACCATTCTGTTGTTGGGGTACACCCACACCATTCTGTTGTTGGGGTACACCCACACCATTCTGTTGTTGGGGTACACCCACACCATTCTGTTGTTGGGGTACACCCACACCATTCTGTTGTTGGGGTACACTGCCACACCATTCTGTTGTTGGGGTACACTGCCACACCATTCTGTTGTTGGGGTACACTGCCACCATTCTGTTGTTGGGGTACACTGCCACCATTCTGTTGTTGGGGTACACCCACACCATTCTGTTGTTGGGGTACACCGACACCATTCTGTCGTTGGGGTACACTGACACCATTCTGTCGTTGGGGTACACTGACACCATTCTGTCGTTGGGGTACACTGCCACCATTCTGTCGTTGGGGTACACTGACACCATTCTGTCGTTGGGGTACACTGACACCATTCTGTTGTTGGGGTACACTGCCACCATTCTGTTGTTGGGGTACACTGCCACCATTCTGTTGTTGGGGTACACTGCCACCATTCTGTCGTTGGGGTACTCCCACACCATTCTGTCGTTGGGGTACGCCCACACCATTCTGTTGTTGGGGTACACCCACACCATTCTGTTGTTGGGGTACACTGCCACCATTCTGTCGTTGGGGTACACTGACACCATTCTGTTGTTGGGGTACACTGCCACCATTCTGTTGTTGGGGTACACTGACACCATTCTGTTGTTGGGGTACTCCCACACCATTCTGTCGTTGGGGTACTCCCACACCATTCTGTCGTTGGGGTACGCCCACACCATTCTGTTGTTGGGGTACACCCACACCATTCTGTTGTTGGGGTACACTGCCACCATTCTGTCGTTGGGGTACACTGACACCATTCTGTTGTTGGGGTACACTGCCACCATTCTGTTGTTGGGGTACACTGACACCATTCTGTTGTTGGGGTACACTGCCACCATTCTGTTGTTGGGGTACACCCACACCATTCTGTTGTTGGGGTACGCCCACACCCTTTTTTACATTCAGCACCACTACGTCATGGGAAATATATTATTTTTAACAAAGTTGAGAGCATAGAGACAGGGGAGGTTGAGTATAGAGACAGGGGAGGTTGAGTATAGAGACAGGGGAGGTTGAGCATAGAGACAGGGGAGGTTGAGCATAGAGACAGGGGAGGTTGAGCATAGAGACAGGGGAGGTTGAGCATAGAGACAGGGGAGGTTGAGTATAGAGACAGGGGAGGTTGAGCATAGAGACAGGGAAGTTGAGCATAGAGACAGGGGAGGTTGAGCATAGAGACAGGGGAGGTTGAGCATAGAGACAGGGGAAGTTGAGCATAGAGACAGGGGAGGTTGAGCATAGAGACAGGGGAGGTTGAGCATAGAGACAGGGGAGGTTGAGCATAGAGACAGGGGAGGTTGAGCATAGAGACAGGGGAGGTTGAGCATAGAGACAGGGGAGGTTGAGCATAGAGACAGGGGAGGTTGAGCATAGAGACAGGGGAAGTTGAGCATAGAGACAGGGGAGGTTGAGTATAGAGACAGGGGAGGTTGAGTATAAAGACAGGGGAGGTTGAGTATAAAGACAGGGGAAGTTGAGTATAGGGACAGGGGAGGTTGAGCATGGGGACAGGGGAAGTTGAGTATAGAGACAGGGGAGGTTGAGTATAGAGACAGGGGAGGTTGAGTATAGAGACAGGGGAGGTTGAGTATAGAGACAGGGGAAGTTGAGTATAGAGACAGGGGAAGTTGAGTATAGAGACAGGGGAGGTTGAGCATAGAGACAGGGGAGGTTGAGCATAGGGACAGGGGAGGTTGAGCATGGGGACAGGGGAAGTTGAGTATAGGGACAGGGGAGGTTGAGTATAGAGACAGGGGAAGTTGAGCATAGAGACAGGGGAGGTTGATCATAGAGACAGGGGAGGTTGAGCATAGAGACAGGGGAGGTTGAGCATAGAGACAGGGGAGGTTGAGCATAGAGACATGGGAGGTTGAGAGCATATAGACAGGGGAGGTTGAGAGCATAGAGACAGGGGAGGTTGAGAGCATAGAGACAGGGGAGGTTGAGAGCATAGAGACAGGGGAGGTTGAGCATAGAGACAGGGGAGGTTGAGTATAGAGACAGGAGAGGTTGAGTATAGAGACAGGGGAGGTTGAGCATAGAGACAGGGGAGGTTGAGCATAGAGACAGGGGAGCATAGAGACAGGGGAGGTTGAGCATAGAGACAGGGGAGCATAGAGACAGGGGAGGTTGAGCATAGAGACAGGGGAGGTTGAGCATAGAGACAGGGGAGCATAGAGACAGGGGAGGTTGAGCATAGAGACAGGGGAGGTTGACCATAGAGACAGGGGAAGTTGAGCATAGAGACAGGGGAAGTTGAGCATAGAGACAGGGGAGGTTGAGTATAGAGACAGGGGAGGTTGAGTATAGAGACAGGGGAAGTTGAGTATAGAGACAGGGGAGGTTGAGCATGGGGACAGGGGAAGTTGAGCATAGAGACAGGGGAGGTTGAGTATAGAGACAGGGGAAGTTAAGTATAGAGACAGGGGAAGTTGAGCATAGAGACAGGGGAGGTTGAGCATAGAGACAGGGGAGGTTGAGCATGGGGACAGGGGAAGTTGAGCATGGGGACAGGGGAAGTTGAGTATAGAGACAGGGGAGGTTGAGTATAGAGGCAGGGGAAGTTGAGCATAGAGACAGGGGAGGTTGAGCATAGAGACAGGGGAGGTTGAGCATAGATACAGGGGAAGTTGAGCATGGGGACAGGGGAAGTTGAGTATAGAGACACGGGAGGTTGAGCATAGATACAGGGGAGGTTGAGAGCATAGAGACAGGGGAGGTTGAGAGCATAGAGACAGGGGAGATTGAGCATAGAGACAGGGGAGATTGAGCATAGAGACATGGGAGGTTGAGAGCATAGAGACAGGGGAGGTTGAGCATGGGGACAGGGGAGGTTGAGCATAGAGACAGGGGAGGTTGAGCATAGAGACAGGGGAGGTTGAGCATAGAGACAGGGGAGGTTGAGCATAGAGACAGGGGAGGTTGAGCATAGAGACAGGGGAGGTTGAGCATAGAGACAGGGGAGGTTGAGCATAGAGACAGGGGAGGTTGAGCATAGAGACAGGGGAGGTTGAGCATAGAGACAGGGAGGTTGAGCATAGAGACAGGGAGGTTGAGCATAGAGACAGGGAGGTTGAGCATAGAGACAGGGGAGGTTGAGCATAGAGACAGGGAGGTTGAGCATAGAGACAGGGAGGTTGAGTATAGAGACAGGGGAGGTTGAGCATAGAGACAGGGGAGCATAGAGACAGGGGAGGTTGAGCATAGAGACAGGGGAGGTTGAGCATAGAGACAGGGGAGGTTGAGCATAGAGACAGGGGAAGTTGAGCATAGAGACAGGGGAAGTTGAGCATAGAGACAGGGGAGGTTGAGCATAGAGACAGGGGAGCATAGAGACAGGGGAGGTTGAGCATAGAGACAGGGAGGTTGAGCATAGAGACAGGGAGGTTGAACATAGAGACAGGGGAGGTTGAGCATAGAGACAGGGGAAGTTGAGCATAGAGACAGGGGAAGTTGAGCATAGAGACAGGGGAAGTTGAGCATAGAGACAGGGGAGGTTGAGTATAGAGACAGGGGAGGTTGAGTATAGAGACAGGGGAAGTTGAGTATAGAGACAGGGGAAGTTGAGCATGGGGACAGGGGAAGTTGAGTATAGAGACAGGGGAGGTTGAGTATAGAGACAGGGGAAGTTAAGTATAGAGACAGGGGAAGTTGAGCATAGAGACAGGGGAGGTTGAGCATAGAGACAGGGGAGGTTGAGCATGGGGACAGGGGAAGTTGAGCATAGAGACAGGGGAGGTTGAGAATGGGGACAGGGGAAGTTGAGTATAGAGACAGGGGAGGTTGAGTATAGAGACAGGGAAGTTGAGCATGGGGACAGGGGAAGTTGAGTATAGAGACACGGGAGGTTGAGCATAGATACAGGGGAGGTTGAGAGCATAGAGACAGGGGAGGTTGAGAGCATAGAGACAGGGGAGATTGAGCATAGAGACATGGGAGGTTGAGAGCATAGAGACAGGGGAGGTTGAGCATGGGGACAGGGGAGGTTGAGCATAGAGACAGGGAGGCATAGAGACAGGGGAGGTTGAGTATAGAGACAGGGGAGGTTGAGCATAGAGACAGGGGAGCATAGAGACAGGGGAGGTTGAGCATAGAGACAGGAGAGGTTGAGCATAGAGACAGGGGAGGTTGAGCATAGAGACAGGGGAGGTTGAGCATAGAGACAGGAGAGGTTGAGTATAGAGACAGGGAGGTTGAGCATAGAGACAGGGGAGGTTGAGCATAGAGACAGGGGAGGTTGAGCATAGAGACAGGGAGGTTGAGCATAGAGACAGGGGAGGTTGAGCATAGAGACAGGGGAGGTTGAGCATAGAGACAGGGGAGGTTGAGCATAGAGACAGGGGAGGTTGAGCATAGAGACAGGGGAGGTTGAGCATAGAGACAGGGGAGGTTGAGCATAGAGACAGGGGAGGTTGAGCATAGAGACAGGGAGGTTGAGCATAGAGACAGGGGAGGTTGCATAGAGACAGGGATGAGCATAGAGACAGGGGAGGTTGAGCATAGAGACAGGGAGGTTGAGCATAGAGACAGGGGAGGTTGAGCATAGAGACAGGGGAGGTTGAGCATAGAGACAGGGGAGGTTGAGCATAGAGACAGGGAGGTTGAGCATAGAGACAGGGAGGTTGAGCATAGAGACAGGGGAGGTTGAGCATAGAGACAGGGGAGGTTGAGCATAGAGACAGGGGAGGTTGAGCATAGAGACAGGGAGGTTGAGCATAGAGACAGGGAGTTGAGACATAGAGACAGGGGAGGTTGAGTATAGAGACAGGGAGGTTGAGTATAGAGACAGGGGAGGTTGAGTATAGAGACAGGGAGGTTGAGTATAGAGACAGGGGAGGTTGAGTATAGAGACAGGGAAGTTGAGCATAGAGACAGGGGAGGTTGAGCATAGAGACATGGGAGGTTGAGCATATAGACAGGGAGGTTGAGCATAGAGACAGGGAGGTTGAGAGCATAGAGACAGGGAGGTTGAGAGCATAGAGACAGGGAGGTTGAGCATAGAGACAGGGAGGTTGAGCATGGGGACAGGGAAGTTGAGCATAGAGACAGGGGAGGTTGAGAATGGGGACAGGGGAAGTTGAGTATAGAGACAGGGGAGGTTGAGTATAGAGACAGGGAAGTTGAGCATGGGGACAGGGGAAGTTGAGTATAGAGACACGGGAGGTTGAGCATAGATACAGGGGAGGTTGAGAGCATAGAGACAGGGGAGGTTGAGAGCATAGAGACAGGGGAGGTTGAGAGCATAGAGACATGGGAGGTTGAGAGCATAGAGACAGGGGAGGTTGAGCATGGGGACAGGGGAGGTTGAGCATAGAGACAGGGGAGGTTGAGCATAGAGACAGGGCATAGAGACAGGGAGGTTGAGCATAGAGACAGGGAGGTTGAGCATAGAGACAGGGAGGTTGAGCATAGAGACAGGGGAGGTTGAGCATAGAGACAGGGGAGGTTGAGCATAGAGACAGGGAGGTTGAGCATAGAGACAGGGAGGTTGAGCATAGAGACAGGGAGGTTGAGCATAGAGACAGGGAGGTTGAGCATAGAGACAGGGGAGGTTGAGCATAGAGACAGGGGAGGTTGAGCATAGAGACAGGGGAGGTTGAGCATAGAGACAGGGGAAGTTGAGCATAGAGACAGGGGAGGTTGAGCATAGAGACAGGGAGGTTGAGCATAGAGACAGGGGAGGTTGAGCATAGAGACAGGGGAGGTTGAGCATAGAGACAGGGGAGGTTGAGCATAGAGACAGGGAGGTTGAGCATAGAGACAGGGAGGTTGAGCATAGAGACAGGGAGGTTGAGCATAGAGACAGGGGAGGTTGAGCATAGAGACAGGGAGGTTAGAGACAGGGGAGCATAGAGACAGGGGAGGTTGAGCATAGAGACAGGGAGGAGTTGAGCATAGAGACAGGGGATAGAGACAGGGGAGGTTGAGCATAGAGACAGGGGAGGTTGAGCATAGAGACAGGGGAGGTTGAGCATAGAGACAGGGGAGGTTGAGTATAGAGACAGGGGAGGTTGAGCATGGGGACAGGGGAAGTTGAGTATAGAGACAGGGGAGGTTGAGTATAGAGACAGGGGAGGTTGAGTATAGAGACAGGGGAGGTTGAGTATAGAGACAGGGGAGGTTGAGTATAGAGACAGGGGAAGTTGAGCATAGAGACAGGGGAGGTTGAGCATAGAGACATGGGAGGTTGAGAGCATATAGACAGGGGAGGTTGAGAGCATAGAGACAGGGGAGGTTGAGAGCATAGAGACAGGGGAGGTTGAGAGCATAGAGACAGGGGAGGTTGAGCAGAGAGACAGGGGAGGTTGAGTATAGAGACAGGAGAGGTTGAGTATAGAGACAGGGGAGGTTGAGCATAGAGACAGGGGAGGTTGAGCATAGAGACAGGGGAAGTTGAGCATAGAGACAGGGGAAGTTGAGCATAGAGACAGGGGAGGTTGAGTATAGAGACAGGGGAGGTTGAGTATAGAGACAGGGGAAGTTGAGTATAGAGACAGGGGAAGTTGAGTATAGAGACAGGGGAAGTTGAGCATGGGGACAGGGGAAGTTGAGCATGGGGACAGGGGAAGTTGAGTATAGAGACAGGGGAGGTTGAGTATAGAGACAGGGGAAGTTAAGTATAGAGACAGGGAAGTTGAGCATAGAGACAGGGAGGTTGAGCATAGAGACAGGGAGGTTGAGCATGGGGACAGGGAAGTTGAGCATAGAGACAGGGAGGTTGAGAATGGGGACAGGGGAAGTTGAGTATAGAGACAGGGGAGGTTGAGTATAGAGACAGGGAAGTTGAGCATGGGGACAGGGGAAGTTGAGTATAGAGACACGGGAGGTTGAGCATAGAGACAGGGAGGTTGAGAGCATAGAGACAGGGAGGTTGAGCATAGAGACAGGGAGATTGAGCATAGAGACATGGGAGGTTGAGAGCATAGAGACAGGGGAGGTTGAGCATGGGGACAGGGGAGTTGACAGAGGGGAGGTTGAGCATAGAGACAGGAGGTTGAGCATAGAGACAGGGGAGGTTGAGCATAGAGACAGGGAGGTTGAGCATAGAGACAGGGAGGTTGAGCATAGAGACAGGGAGGTTGAGCATAGAGACAGGGAAGTTGAGCATAGAGACAGGGAGGTTGAGCATAGAAGACATGGGAGGTTGAGAGCATATAGACAGGGGAGGTTGAGAGCATAGAGACAGGGGAGGTTGAGAGCATAGAGACAGGGGAGGTTGAGAGCATAGAGACAGGGGAGGTTGAGAGCATAGAGACAGGGGAGGTTGAGTATAGAGACAGGAGAGGTTGAGTATAGAGACAGGGGAGGTTGAGCATAGAGACAGGGGAGGTTGAGCATAGAGACAGGGGAGGTTGAGCATAGAGACAGGGGAGGTTGAGCATAGAGACAGGGGAGCATAGAGACAGGGGAGGTTGAGCATAGAGACAGGGGAGCATAGAGACAGGGGAGGTTGAGCATAGAGACAGGGGAGGTTGAGCATAGAGACAGGGGAAG
Source organism: Oncorhynchus nerka (assembly GCF_034236695.1). Lineage (NCBI taxonomy): Eukaryota > Metazoa > Chordata > Actinopteri > Salmoniformes > Salmonidae > Oncorhynchus > Oncorhynchus nerka. Next base: position 9,732,247 of record NC_088406.1, read on the forward strand.
TTGAGCATAGAGACAGGGAAGTTGAGAGAGACAGGGAGACATAGAGGGGAGGTTGAGTATAGAGACAGGGGAGGTTGAGTATAGAGACAGGGGAGGTTGAGTATAGAGACAGGGGAGGTTGAGTATAGAGACAGGGGAAGTTGAGTATAGAGACAGGGGAAGTTGAGCATGGGGACAGGGGAAGTTGAGTATAGAGACAGGGGGAGGTTGAGTATAGAGACATAGAGACAGGGAAGTTGAGCATAGAGACAGGGAGGTTGAGCATAGAGACAGGGGAGGTTGAGCATGGGGACAGGGGAAGTTGAGCATAGAGACAGGGAGGTTGAGAATGGGGACAGGGAAGTTGAGTATAGAGACAGGGAGGTTGAGTATAGAGACAGGAAGTTGAGCATGGGGACAGGGGAAGTTGAGTATAGAGACACGGGAGGTTGAGCATAGATACAGGGGAGGTTGAGAGCATAGAGACAGGGGAGGTTGAGAGCATAGAGACAGGGGAGATTGAGCATAGAGACATGGGAGGTTGAGAGCATAGAGACAGGGGAGGTTGAGCATGGGGACAGGGGAGGTTGAGCATGGGGACAGGGGAGGTTGAGCATAGGGACAGGGGAGGTTGAGCATAGAGACAGGGAGGTTGAGCATAGAGACAGGGAGGTTGAGCATAGAGACAGGGGAGGTTGAGCATAGAGACAGGGGAGGTTGAGCATAGAGACAGGGAAGTTGAGCATAGAGACAGGGAGGTTGAGCATAGAGACAGGGAAGTTGAGCATAGAGACAGAGGTTGAGCATAGAGAGGTTGAGCATAGAGACAGGGGAGGTTGAGCATAGAGACAGGGGAGGTTGAGCATAGAGACAGGGGAGGTTGAGCATAGAGACAGGGAGGTTGAGCATAGAGACAGGGAGGGCATAGAGACAGGGGAGTTGAGCATAGAGACAGGGGAGGTTGAGCATAGAGACAGGGAGGTTGAGCATAGAGACAGGGGAGGTTGAGCATAGAGACAGGGAGGTTGAGCATAGAGACAGGGAGGTTGAGCATAGAGACAGGGGAGGTTGAGCATAGAGACAGGGGAGGTTGAGCATAGAGACAGGGGAGGTTGAGCATAGAGACAGGGGAGGTTGAGTATAGAGACAGGGGAGGTTGAGCATAGGGACAGAAGGAGATAGAGACAGGGAGGTTGAGTATAGAGACAGGGGAGGTTGAGTATAGAGACAGGGGAGGTTGAGTATAGAGACAGGGGAGGTTGAGTATAGAGACAGGGGAAGTTGAGCATAGAGACAGGGGAGGTTGAGCATAGAGACATGGGAGGTTGAGAGCATATAGACAGGGAGGTTGAGAGCATAGAGACAGGGAGGTTGAGAGCATAGAGACAGGGAGGTTGAGAGCATAGAGACAGGGAGGTTGAGCAGAGAGACAGGGAGGTTGAGCATAGAGACAGGGAGGTTGAGTATAGAGACAGGGAGGTTGAGCATAGAGACAGGGAGGTTGAGCATAGAGACAGGGGAGGTTGAGCATAGAGACAGGGAGGTTGAGCATAGAGACAGGGAGGTTGAGTATAGAGACAGGGAGGTTGAGTATAGAGACAGGGAGGTTGAGTATAGAGACAGGGAAGTTGAGCATGGGGACAGGGGAAGTTGAGCATGGGGACAGGGAAGTTGAGTATAGAGACAGGGGAGGTTGAGTATAGAGACAGGGAGGTTGAGTATAGAGACAGGGAAGTTGAGTATAGAGACAGGGAAGTTGAGCATAGAGACAGGGAGGTTGAGCATAGAGACAGGGGAGGTTGAGCATGGGGACAGGGAAGTTGAGCATAGAGACAGGGGAGGTTGAGAATGGGGACAGGGGAAGTTGAGTATAGAGACAGGGGAGGTTGAGTATAGAGACAGGGAAGTTGAGCATGGGGACAGGGGAAGTTGAGTATAGAGACACGGGAGGTTGAGCATAGATACAGGGGAGGTTGAGAGCATAGAGACAGGGGAGGTTGAGAGCATAGAGACAGGGGAGATTGAGCATAGAGACATGGGAGGTTGAGAGCATAGAGACAGGGGAGGTTGAGCATGGGGACAGGGGAGGTTGAGTATAGAGACAGGGGAGGTTGAGTATAGAGACAGGGGAGGTTGAGTATAGAGACAGGGGAGGTTGAGTATAGAGACAGGGGAGGTTGAGTATAGAGACAGGGGAGGTTGAGTATAGAGACAGGGGAGGTTGAGTATAGAGACAGGGGAAGTTGAGCATAGAGACAGGGGAGGTTGAGCATAGAGACATGGGAGGTTGAGAGCATATAGACAGGGGAGGTTGAGAGCATAGAGACAGGGGAGGTTGAGAGCATAGAGACAGGGGAGGTTGAGAGCATAGAGACAGGGGAGGTTGAGAGCATAGAGACAGGGGAGGTTGAGTATAGAGACAGGAGAGGTTGAGTATAGAGACAGGGGAGGTTGAGCATAGAGACAGGGGAGGTTGAGCATAGAGACAGGGGAGGTTGAGCATAGAGACAGGGGAGGTTGAGCATAGAGACAGGGAGCATAGAGACAGGGAGGTTGAGCATAGAGACAGGGGAGCATAGAGACAGGGGAGGTTGAGCATAGAGACAGGGGAGGTTGAGCATAGAGACAGGGGAAGTTGAGCATAGAGACAGGGGAAGTTGAGCATAGAGACAGGGGAGGTTGAGTATAGAGACAGGGGAGGTTGAGTATAGAGACAGGGGAGGTTGAGTATAGAGACAGGGGAGGTTGAGTATAGAGACAGGGGAGGTTGAGTATAGAGACAGGGGAAGTTGAGTATAGAGACAGGGAAGTTGAGCATGGGGACAGGGGAAGTTGAGTATAGAGACAGGGGAGGTTGAGTATAGAGACAGGGGAAGTTAAGTATAGAGACAGGGGAAGTTGAGCATAGAGACAGGGGAGGTTGAGCATAGAGACAGGGGAGGTTGAGCATGGGGACAGGGGAAGTTGAGCATAGAGACAGGGGAGGTTGAGAATGGGGACAGGGGAAGTTGAGTATAGAGACAGGGGAGGTTGAGTATAGAGACAGGGAAGTTGAGCATGGGGACAGGGGAAGTTGAGTATAGAGACACGGGAGGTTGAGCATAGATACAGGGGAGGTTGAGAGCATAGAGACAGGGGAGGTTGAGAGCATAGAGACAGGGGAGATTGACAGACATGGGAGGTTGAGAGCATAGAGACAGGGAGGTTGAGCATGGGGACAGGGAGGTTGAGCATGGGGACAGGGGAGGTTGAGCATGGGGACAGGGAGGTTGAGCATGGGGACAGGGAGGTTGAGCATAGAGACAGGGAGGTTGAGAGAGACAGGGAGGTTGAGCATAGAGACAGGGAGGTTGAGCATAGAGACAGGGAGGTTGAGACAGAGGGAGGTTGAGTATAGAGACAGGGAGGTTGAGTATAGAGACAGGGAGGTTGAGTATAGAGACAGGGAGGTTGGCATAGAGACAGGGGAGCATAGAGACAGGGAGGTTGAGCATAGAGACAGGGAGGTTGACAGACAGGGAGGTTGAGCATAGAGACAGGGGAGGTTGAGCATAGAGACAGGGAGGTTGAGCATAGAGACAGGGGAGGTTGAGCATAGAGACAGGGGAGGTTGAGCATAGAGACAGGGAGGTTGAGCATAGAGACAGGGAGGTTGAGCATAGAGACAGGGAGGTTGAGCATAGAGACAGGGAGGTTGAGCATAGAGACAGGGGAGGTTGAGCATAGAGACAGGGAGGTTGAGCATAGAGACAGACAGGGGAGGTTGAGCATAGAGACAGGGAGGTTGAGCATAGAGACAGGGAGGTTGAGCATAGAGACAGGGAGGTTGAGCATAGAGACAGGGGAGGTTGAGCATAGAGACAGGGGAGGTTGAGCATAGAGACAGGGAGGTTGAGCATAGAGACAGGGGAGGTTGAGCATAGAGACAGGGGAGGTTGAGTATAGAGACAGGGGAGGTTGAGCATAGAGACAGGGAGGTTGAGCATAGAGACAGGGGAGGTTGAGCATAGAGACATGGGAGGCATAGAGACAGGGAGGTTGAGAGCATAGAGACAGGGGAGGTTGAGAGCATAGAGACAGGGGAGGTTGAGAGCATAGAGACAGGGAGGTTGAGAGCATAGAGACAGGGAGGTTGAGCATAGAGACAGGGAGGTTGAGAGCATAGAGACAGGGAGGTTGAGTATAGAGACAGGGAGGTTGAGGCATGGAGACATGAGCATAGAGACAGGGAGGTTGAGCATAGAGACAGGGAGGTTGAGCATAGAGACAGGGAGGTTGAGCATAGAGACAGGGAGGTTGAGCATAGAGACAGGGAGGTTGAGTATAGAGACATAGAGACAGGGGAGGTTGAGCATAGAGACAGGGAGGTTGAGCATAGAGACAGGGAGGTTGAGCATAGAGACAGGGGGAGGTTGAGCATAGAGACAGGGAGGTTGAGCATAGAGACAGGGGAGGTTGAGCATAGAGACAGGGGAGGTTGAGCATAGAGACAGGGAGGTTGAGCATAGAGACAGGGAGGTTGAGCATAGAGACAGGGAGGTTGAGCATGGGGACAGAGATAGTTGAGACAGAGGGAGGTTGAGCATAGAGACAGGGAGGTTGAGTATAGAGACAGGGGAGGTTGAGTATAGAGACAGGGGAGGTTGAGTATAGAGACAGGGAGGTTGAGTATAGAGACAGGGGAGGTTGAGCATAGAGACAGGGGAGGTTGAGCATAGAGACAGGGAGGTTGAGCATAGAGACAGGAGGTTGAGAGCATATAGACAGGGAGGTTGAGCATAGAGACAGGGGAGGTTGAGCATAGAGACAGGGGAGAGCATAGAGACAGGGAGGTTGAGCATAGAGACAGGGGAGGTTGAGCATAGAGACAGGGAGGTTGAGTATAGAGACAGGGAGGTTGAGCATAGAGACAGGGGAGGTTGAGCATAGAGACAGGGGAGGTTGAGCATAGAGACAGGGAAGTTGAGCATAGAGACAGGGAGGTTGAGTATAGAGACAGGGAGGTTGAGTTGAGCATAGAGACAGGGAGGTTGAGCATAGAGACAGGGAGGTTGAGCATGGGGACAGGGGAGGTTGAGCATAGAGACAGGGGAGGTTGAGCATAGAGACAGGGGAGGTTGAGCATAGAGACAGGGAGGTTGAGCATAGAGACAGGGGAGGTTGAGCATAGAGACAGGGAGGTTGAGCATGGAGACAGGGAGGTTGAGCATAGAGACAGGGGAGGTTGAGAATGGGGACAGGGGAAGTTGAGTATAGAGACAGGGGAGGTTGAGTATAGAGACAGGGTTGAGGGGGACAGGGGAAGTTGAGTATAGAGACACGGGAGGTTGAGCATAGAGACAGGGGAGGTTGAGAGCATAGAGACAGGGAGGTTGAGCATAGAGACAGGGAGTTGAGCATAGAGACAGGGAGGTTGAGCATAGAGACAGGGAGGTGAGCATGGGGACAGGGGAGGTTGAGCATAGAGACAGGGAGGTTGAGCATAGAGACAGGGAGGGGCATAGAGACAGGGAGGTTGAGCATAGAGACAGGGGAGGTTGAGCATAGAGACAGGGAGGTTGAGCATAGAGACAGGGGAGGTTGAGTATAGAGACAGGGGAGGTTGGACAGGGAAGTTGAGCATAGAGACAGGGAGAGACAGAGGGAGGTTGAGTATAGAGACAGGGGAGGTTGAGTATAGAGACAGGGAGGCTGAGTATAGAGACAGGGGAGGTTGAGCATAGAGACAGGGGAGGTTGAGTATAGAGACAGGGAGGTTGAGCATAGAGACAGGGGAAGTTGAGCATAGAGACAGGGGAGGTTGAGCATAGAGACAGGGGAGGTTGAGCATAGAGACAGGGGAGGTTGAGAGCATAGAGACAGGGGAGGTTGAGCATATAGACAGGGGAGGTTGAGAGCATAGAGACAGGGGAGGTTGAGCATAGAGACAGGGAGGTTGACATAGAGACAGGGAGGTTGAGTATAGAGACAGGGGAGGTTGAGCATAGAGACAGGGGAGGTTGAGCATAGAGACAGGGGAGGTTGAGCATAGAGACAGGGGAGGTTGAGCATAGAGACAGGGAGCATAGAGACAGGGAGAGATAGAGACAGGGGAGCATAGAGACAGGGAGGTTGAGCATAGAGACAGGGAGGTTGAGCATAGAGACAGGGGAAGTTGAGCATAGAGACAGGGGAAGTTGAGCATAGAGACAGGGGAGGTTGAGCATAGAGACAGGGGAGGTTGAGTATAGAGACAGGGGAGGTTGAGTATAGAGACAGGGGAGGTTGAGTATAGAGACAGGGGAGGTTGAGCATAGAGACAGGGGAAGTTGAGCATGGGGACAGGGGAAGTTGAGCATGGGGACAGGGGAAGTTGAGTATAGAGACAGGGGAGGTTGAGTATAGAGACAGGGAGTTAAGACATAGAGACAGGGAAGTTGAGCATAGAGACAGGGAGGTTGAGCATAGAGACAGGGGAGGTTGAGCATGGGGACAGGGGAAGTTGAGCATAGAGACAGGGAGGTTGAGAATAGAGACAGGGGAAGTTGAGTATAGAGACAGGGAGGTTGAGTAGAGAGACAGGGGAGGTTGAGTATAGAGACAGGGAGGTTGAGTATAGAGACAGGGAGGTTGAGTATAGAGACAGGGGAGGTTGAGTATAGAGACAGGGAGGTTGAGTATAGAGACAGGGGAGGTTGAGCATAGAGACAGGGGAGGTTGAGCATAGAGACATGGGAGGTTGAGAGCATAGAGACAGGGAGGTTGAGAGCATAGAGACAGGGAGGTTGAGAGCATAGAGACAGGGAGGTTGAGAGCATAGAGACAGGGGAGGTTGAGCATAGAGACAGGGAGGTTGAGTATAGAGACAGGGAGGTTGAGTATAGAGACAGGGGAGGTTGAGCATAGAGACAGGGAGGCTGAGCATAGAGACAGGGAGGTTGAGCATAGAGACAGGGAGGCTGAGCATAGAGACAGGGGAGGTTGAGCATAGAGACAGGGGAGCATAGAGACAGGGGAGGTTGAGCATAGAGACAGAGGGACAGGAGGTTGAGCATAGAGACAGGGAGGTTGAGCATAGAGACAGGGGAAGTTGAGCATAGAGACAGGGAAGTTGAGCATAGAGACAGGGGAGGTTGAGCATAGAGACAGGGGAGGTTGAGCATAGAGACAGGGAGGTTGAGTATAGAGACAGGGGAGGTTGAGTATAGAGACAGGGAGGTTGAGTATAGAGACAGGGAAGTTGAGCATGGGGACAGGGAAGTTGAGTATAGAGACAGGGGAGGTTGAGTATAGAGACAGGGGAAGTTGAGCATAGAGACAGGGAAGTTGAGCATAGAGACAGGGGAGGTTGAGCATAGAGACAGGGAGGTTGAGCATGGGGACAGGGAAGTTGAGCATAGAGACAGGGAGGTTGAGAATGGGGACAGGGAAGTTGAGTATAGAGACAGGGGAGGTTGAGTATAGAGACAGGGAAGTTGAGCATGGGGACAGGGGAAGTTGAGTATAGAGACACGGGAGGTTGAGCATAGATACAGGGGAGGTTGAGAGCATAGAGACAGGGAGGTTGAGAGCATAGAGACAGGGAGATTGAGCATAGAGACATGGGAGGTTGAGAGCATAGAGACAGGGGAGGTTGCATGGGGACAGGGGAGGTTGAGAGCATAGAGACAGGGGAGTTGAGCATAGAGACAGGGAGGTTGAGCATAGAGACAGGGGAGGTTGAGCATGGGGACAGGGAGGTTGAGCATAGAGACAGGGGAGGTTGAGCATAGAGACAGGGGAGGTTGAGCATAGAGACAGGGAGGTTGAGCATAGAGACAGGGAGGTTGAGCATAGAGACAGGGGAGGTTGAGCATAGAGACAGGGAGGTTGAGCATAGAGACAGGGAGGTTGAGCATAGAGACAGGGGAGGTTGAGCATAGAGACAGGGAGGTTGAGCATAGAGACAGGGGAGGTTGAGTATAGAGACAGGGAGGTTGAGCATAGAGACAGGGAGGTTGAGCATAGAGACAGGGAGGTTGAGCATAGAGACAGGGAGGTTGAGCATAGAGACAGGGAGGTTGAGCAGAGACAGGAGGTTGAGCATAGAGACAGGGGAGGTTGAGCATAGAGACAGGGGAGGTTGAGCATAGAGACAGGGAGGTTGAGCATAGAGACAGGGAGGTTGAGCATAGAGACAGGAGGTTGAGCATAGAGACAGGGAGGTTGAGCATAGAGACAGGGAGGTTGAGCATAGAGACAGGGGAGGTTGAGCATAGAGACAGGGAGGTTGAGCATAGAGACAGGGAGGTTGAGCATAGAGACAGGGAGGTTGAGCATAGAGACAGGGAGGTTGAGCATAGAGACAGGGAGGTTGAGCAGAGACAGGGAGGTTGAGCATAGAGACAGGGGAGGTTGAGCATAGAGACAGGGAGGTTGAGCATAGAGACAGGGGGTTGACATAGGGGGGAGGTTGAGTATAGAGACAGGGGAGGTTGAGTATAGAGACAGGGAGGTTGAGTATAGAGACAGGGGAGGTTGAGTATAGAGACAGGGGAGGTTGAGTATAGAGACAGGGGAAGTTGAGCATAGAGACAGGGGAGGTTGAGCATAGAGACATGGGAGGTTGAGAGCATATAGACAGGGGAGGTTGAGAGCATAGAGACAGGGGAGGTTGAGAGCATAGAGACAGGGGAGGTTGAGAGCATAGAGACAGGGAGGTTGAGCATAGAGACAGGGAGGTTGAGCATAGAGACAGGGAGGTTGAGTATAGAGACAGGGAGGTTGAGCATAGAGACAGGGAGGTTGAGCATAGAGACAGGGAGGGAGCATAGAGACAGGGAGGTTGAGCATAGAGACAGGGGAGGTTGAGCATAGAGACAGGAGGTTGAGCATAGAGACAGGGAAGTTGAGCATAGAGACAGGGGAGGTTGAGCATAGAGACAGGGGAGGTTGAGTATAGAGACAGGGGAGGTTGAGTATAGAGACAGGGGAGGTTGAGCATAGAGACAGGGAGGTTGAGCATAGAGACAGGGAGGTTGAGCATAGAGACAGGGAGGTTGAGCATAGAGACAGGGAGGTTGACATAGAGACAGGGAGGTTGAGTATAGAGACAGGGGAGGTTGAGCATGGGGACAGGGAAGTTGAGTATAGAGACAGGGAGGTTGAGTATAGAGACAGGGGAGGTTGAGTATAGAGACAGGGGAGGTTGAGCATAGAGACAGGGGAGGTTGAGTATAGAGACAGGGGAGGTTGAGTATAGAGACAGGGGAGGTTGAGCATAGAGACAGGGGAGGTTGAGCATAGAGACATGGGAGGTTGAGAGCATAGAGACAGGGAGGTTGAGAGCATAGAGACAGGGGAGGTTGAGAGCATAGAGACAGGGAGGTTGAGCATAGAGACAGGGGAGGTTGAGCATAGAGACAGGGAGGTTGAGCATAGAGACAGGAGAGGTTGAGTATAGAGACAGGGAGGTTGAGCATAGAGACAGGGAGGTTGAGCATAGAGACAGGGAGGTTGAGCATAGAGACAGGGAGGTTGAGCATAGAGACAGGGGAAGTTGAGCATAGAGACAGGGAAGTTGAGCATAGAGACAGGGGAGGTTGAGCATAGAGACAGGGAGGTTGAGTATAGAGACAGGGAGGTTGAGTATAGAGACAGGGGAGGTTGAGCATGGGGACAGGGAGGTTGAGTATAGAGACAGGGAGGTTGAGTATAGAGACAGGGGAGGTTGAGTATAGAGACAGGGGAAGTTGAGCATAGAGACAGGGAGGTTGAGCATAGAGACAGGGAGGTTGAGCATATAGACAGGGAGGTTGAGAGCATAGAGACAGGGAGGTTGAGCATAGAGACAGGGGAGGTTGAGAGCATAGAGACAGGGGAGGTTGAGCATAGAGACAGGGAGGTTGAGTATAGAGACAGGAGAGGTTGAGTATAGAGACAGGGGAGCATAGAGACAGGGAGGTTGATCATAGAGACAGGGGAGGTTGAGCATAGAGACAGGGAGGTTGAGCATAGAGACAGGGAGGTTGAGCATAGGGACAGGGGAAGTTGAGCATAGAGACAGGGAGGTTGAGTATAGAGACAGGGGAGGTTGAGTATAGAGACAGGGAAGTTGAGTATAGAGACAGGGGAGGTTGAGCATAGGGACAGGGGGTTGAGCATAGAGACAGGGAGGTTGAGCATAGAGACAGGGGAAGTTGAGCATAGAGACAGGGGAGGTTGAGCATAGAGACAGGGGAGGTTGAGCATGGGGACAGGGAAGTTGAGCATGGGGACAGGGAAGTTGAGCATAGAGACAGGGGAGCGGTTGAGCATAGAGACAGGGGAAGTTGAGCATAGAGACAGGGAGGTTGAGCATAGAGACAGGGGAGGTTGAGCATAGATACAGGGGAAGTTGAGCATGGGGACAGGGGAAGTTGAGTATAGAGACAGGGAGGTTGAGCATAGGGACAGGGAGGTTGAGAGCATAGAGACAGGGGAGGTTGAGAGTTGATAGAGACAGGGGAGATTGAGCATAGAGACAGGGAGATTGAGAGCATAGAGACAGGGAGGTTGAGCATGGGGACAGGGGAGGTTGAGCATAGAGACAGGGAGGTTGAGCATAGAGACAGGGGAGGTTGAGCATAGAGACAGGGAGAGCATGAGGAGGTTGAGCATAGAGACAGGGAGGTTGAGCATAGAGACAGGGAGGTTGAGTATAGAGACAGGGAGGTTGAGCATAGAGACAGGAGGTTGAGCATAGAGACAGGGAGGTTGAGTATAGAGACAGGGAGGTTGAGCATAGAGACAGGGGAGGTTGAGCATAGAGACAGGGAGGTTGAGCATAGAGACAGGGAGGTTGAGCATAGAGACAGGGGAGGTTGAGAGCATAGAGACAGGGGAGAGTTAGAGAGACAGGGAGGTTGAGCATAGAGACAGGGGAGGTTGAGCATAGAGACAGGGGAGGTTGAGTATAGAGACAGGGAGGTTGAGCATAGAGACAGGGAGGTTGAGCATAGAGACAGGGAGGTTGAGCATAGAGACAGGGAGGTTGAGCATAGAGACAGGGAGGTTGAGCATAGAGACAGGGGGAGCATAGAGACAGGGAGGTTGAGCATAGAGACAGGGAGGTTGAGCATAGAGACAGGGGAGGTTGAGCATAGAGACAGGGGAGGTTGAGCATAGAGACAGGGGAGGTTGAGCATAGAGACAGGGAGGTTGAGTATAGAGACAGGGGAGGTTGAGTATAGAGACAGGGAGGTTGAGTATAGAGACAGGGAGGTTGAGCATAGAGACAGGGAGGTTGAGCATAGAGACAGAGGGAAGTTGACATAGAGACAGGGGAGGTTGAGCATAGAGACAGGGGAGGTTGAGCATAGAGACAGGGGAGTTGAGCATAGAGACAGGGGAGGTTGAGCATAGAGACAGGGGAGGTTGAGCATAGAGACAGGGAGGTTGAGCATAGAGACAGGGAGGTTGAGCATGGGGACAGGGAGGTTGAGCATAGAGACAGGGGAGGTTGAGTATAGAGACAGGGGAGGTTGAGTATAGAGACAGGGAGGTTGAGCATAGAGACAGGGGAGGTTGAGCATAGAGACAGGGAGGTTGAGCATAGCATAGATGAGCAGGGAAGTTGAGGACAGGGGAGTTGAGCATAGAGACAGGGAGGTTGAGCATAGAGACAGGGAGGTTGAGCATAGAGACAGGGGAGGTTGAGAGCATAGAGACAGGGAGATTGAGCATAGAGACAGGGAGGTTGAGCATAGAGACATGGGAGGTTGAGAGCATAGAGACAGGGAGGTTGAGCATGGGGACAGGGGAGGTTGAGCATAGAGACAGGGGAGGTTGAGCATAGAGACAGGGGAGGTTGAGCATAGAGACAGGGGAGGTTGAGCATAGAGACAGGGGAGGTTGAGCATAGAGACAGGGGAGGTTGAGTATAGAGACAGGAGAGGTTGAGTATAGAGACAGGGAGGTTGAGCATAGAGACAGGGGAGGTTGAGCATAGAGACAGGGAGGTTGAGCATAGAGACAGGGAGGTTGAGCATAGAGACAGGGAGGTTGAGCATAGAGACAGGGAGGTTGAGCATAGAGACAGGGAGGTTGAGCATAGAGACAGGGGAGGTTGAGCATAGAGACAGGGAGGTTGAGCATAGAGACAGGGGAGGTTGAGCATAGAGACAGGGGAGGTTGAGCATAGAGACAGGGAGGTTGAGCATAGAGACAGGGAGGTTGAGCATAGAGACAGGGGAGGTTGAGCATAGAGACAGGGAGGTTGAGCATAGAGACAGGGGAGGTTGAGCATAGAGACAGGGAGGTTGAGTATAGAGACAGGGAGGTTGAGTATAGAGACAGGGAGGTTGAGCATAGAGACAGGGAGGTTGAGCATAGAGACAGGGAGGTTGAGCATAGAGACAGGGGAGGTTGAGCATAGAGACAGGGAGGTTGAGCATAGAGACAGGGAGGTTGAGCATAGAGACAGGGAGGTTGAGCATGGGACAGGGAAGTTGAGTATAGAGACAGGGAGGTTGAGTATAGAGACAGGGAGGTTGAGTATAGAGACAGGGGAAGTTGAGCATAGAGACAGGGAGGTTGAGCATAGAGACAGGGAGGTTGAGAGACAGGGATAGAGACAGACAGGGAGGTTGAGCATAGAGACAGGGAGGTTGAGAGCATAGAGACAGGGGAGGTTGAGAGCATAGAGACAGGGAGGTTGAGCATAGAGACAGGGAGGTTGAGAGCATAGAGACAGGGAGGTTGAGCATAGAGACAGGGAGGTTGAGCATAGAGACAGGGATAGAGCATAGAGACAGGGAGGTTGAGTATAGAGACAGGGAGGTTGAGAGCATAGAGACAGGGAGGTTGAGCATAGAGACAGGGAGGTTGAGCATAGAGACAGGGGAGGTTGAGCATAGAGACAGGGAGGTTGAGCATAGAGACAGGGAGGTTGAGCATAGAGACAGGGAGGTTGAGCATAGAGACAGGGGAGGTTGAGCATAGAGACAGGGGGCATAGAGACATGAGCAGAGACAGGGGAGGTTGAGTATAGAGACAGGGGAGGTTTAGTATAGAGACAGGGGAGTTGAGCATAGAGACAGGGAGGTTGAGCATAGAGACAGGGAGGTTGAGCATAGAGACAGGGGAGGTTGAGCATAGAGACAGGGAGGTTGAGCATAGAGACAGGGAGGTTGAGCATAGAGACAGGGGAGGTTGAGTATAGAGACAGGGGAGGTTGAGTATAGAGACAGGGGAAGTTGAGTATAGAGACAGGGGAGGTTGAGCATGGGGACAGGGGAAGTTGAGTATAGAGACAGGGGAGGTTGAGCATAGAGACAGGGGAGGTTGAGCATAGAGACAGGGGAGGTTGAGCATAGAGACAGGGAGAGTTGAGCATGGGGACAGGGAAGTTGAGCATAGAGACAGGGGAGGTTGAGAATGGGGACAGGGGAAGTTGAGCATAGAGACAGGGGAGGTTGAGTATAGAGACAGGGAAGTTGAGCATGGGGACAGGGGAAGTTGAGTATAGAGACAGGGGAGGTTGAGCATAGATACAGGGAGGTTGAGCATAGAGACAGGGAGGTTGAGAGCATAGAGACAGGGGAGGTTGAGAGCATAGAGACAGGGGAGATTGAGCATAGAGACATGGGAGGTTGAGAGCATAGAGACAGGGGAGGTTGAGCATGGGGACAGGGGAGGTTGAGCATAGAGACAGGGGAGGTTGAGCATAGAGACAGGGGAGGTTGAGCATAGAGACAGGGGAGGTTGAGCATAGAGACAGGGGAGGTTGAGCATAGAGACAGGGGAGGTTGAGCATAGAGACAGGGGAGGTTGAGTATAGAGACAGGGGAGGTTGAGCATAGAGACAGGGGAGGTTGAGCATAGAGACAGGGGAGGTTGAGCATAGAGACAGGAGAGGTTGAGCATAGAGACAGGGAGGTTGAGCATAGAGACAGGGGAGGTTGAGTATAGAGACAGGGAGGTTGAGCATGGGACAGGGGGAAGTTGAGTATAGAGACAGGGGAGGTTGAGTATAGAGACAGGGAGGTTGAGTATAGAGACAGGGAGGTTGAGCATAGAGACAGGGAGGTTGAGCATAGAGACAGGGGAGGTTGAGCATAGAGACAGGGAGGTTGAGCATAGAGACAGGGAGGTTGAGCATAGAGACAGGGAGGTTGAGTATAGAGACAGGAGGTTGAGTATAGAGACAGGGGAGGTTGAGCATAGAGACAGGGGAGGTTGAGCATAGAGACAGGGGAGGTTGAGCATAGAGACAGGGGAGGTTGAGCATAGAGACAGGGGAGGTTGAGCATGGAGACAGGGGAGGTTGAGCATAGAGACAGGGGAGGTTGAGCATGGGGACAGGGGAAGTTGAGCATAGAGACAGGGGAGGTTGAGCATGGGGACAGGGGAAGTTGAGCATAGAGACAGGGGAGGTTGAGCATGGGGACAGGGGAAGTTGAGCATAGAGACAGGGGAGGTTGAGAATGGGGACAGGGGAAGTTGAGTATAGAGACAGGGGAGGTTGAGTATAGAGACAGGGAAGTTGAGCATGGGGACAGGGGAAGTTGAGTATAGAGACACGGGAGGTTGAGCATAGATACAGGGGAGGTTGAGAGCATAGAGACAGGGGAGGTTGAGAGCATAGAGACAGGGGAGATTGAGCATAGAGACATGGGAGGTTGAGAGCATAGAGACAGGGGAGGTTGAGCATGGGGACAGGGAGGTTGAGCATAGAGACAGGGAGGTTGAGTATAGAGACAGGGAGGTTGAGCATAGAGACAGGGGAGGGAGCATAGAGACAGGGAGGTTGAGCATAGAGACAGGGAGGTTGAGCATAGAGACAGGGAGGTTGAGCATAGAGACAGGGAGGTTGAGTATAGAGACAGGGAGGTTGAGTATAGAGACAGGGGAGGTTGAGCATAGAGACAGGGAGGTTGAGCATAGAGACAGGGAGGTTGAGCATAGAGACAGGGAGGTTGAGCATAGAGACAGGGGAGGTTGAGCATAGAGACAGGGAGGTTGAGCATAGAGACAGGGGAGGTTGAGCATAGAGACAGGGAGGTTGACCATAGAGACAGTGGAGGTTGACCATAGAGACAGGGAGGTTGAGCATAGAGACAGGGGAGGTTGAGCATAGAGACAGGGAGGTTGAGTATAGAGACAGGGAGGTTGAGCATGGGGACAGGGGTTGAGTATAGAGAAGGGGAGGTTGAGTATAGAGACAGGGAGGTTGAGTATAGAGACAGGGAGGTTGAGTATAGAGACAGGGAGGTTGAGTATAGAGACAGGGAGGTTGAGTATAGAGACAGGGAAGTTGAGTATAGAGACAGGGGAGGTTGAGCATAGAGACAGGGGAGGTTGAGCATAGAGACAGGGAGGTTGAGCATAGAGACAGGGAGGTTGAGTATAGAGACAGGGAGGTTGAGCATAGAGACAGGGAGGTTGAGCATAGAGACAGGGGAGGTTGAGCATAGAGACAGGGGAGGTTGAGCATAGAGACAGGGAGGTTTGAGCATAGAGACAGGGAGGTTGAGCATGGGGACAGGGAGGTTGAGCATAGAGACAGGGAGGTTGAGCATGGGGACAGGGGAAGTTGAGCATAGAGACAGGAGGTTGAGCATGGGGACAGGGAAGTTGAGCATAGAGACAGGGAGGTTGAGCATGGGGACAGGGGGAGTTGAGTATAGAGACAGGGGAGGTTGAGCATAGAGACAGGGGAGGTTGAGCATAGGACAGGGAGGTTGAGTATAGAGACAGGGGAGGTTGAGCATAGAGACAGGGGAGGTTGAGAGCATAGAGACAGGAGGAGGTTGAGAGCATAGAGACAGGGGAGGTTGAGCATAGAGACAGGGAGGTTGAGCATAGAGACAGGGGAGGTTGAGCATAGAGACAGGGAGGTTGAGCATAGAGACAGGGAGGTTGAGCATAGAGACAGGGAGGTTGAGCATAGAGACAGGGAGGTTGAGAGAGACAGGGAGGTTGAGCATAGAGACAGGGGAGGTTGAGCATAGAGACAGGGGAGGTTGACCATAGAGACAGGAGGTTTGAGCAGGGATAGAGACAGGGGAGGTTGAGCATAGAGACAGGGGAGGTTGAGTATAGAGACAGGGAGGTTGAGCATGGGAGACAGGGGAAGTTGAGCATAGAGACAGGGAGGTTGAGTATAGAGACAGGGAGGTTGAGCATAGAGACAGGGGAGGTTGAGCATAGAGACAGGGAGGTTGAGCATAGAGACAGGGGAGGTTGAGTATAGAGACAGGGGAGGTTGAGCATAGAGACAGGGAGTTGAGTATAGAGACAGGGAGGTTGAGTATAGAGACAGGGAGGTTGAGCATAGAGACAGGGGAAGTTGAGTATAGAGACAGGGGAAGTTGAGTATAGAGACAGGGGAGGTGAGCATGAGACAGGGGAGGTTAGAGACAGGGGAGGTTGAGCATAGAGACAGGGAGGTTGAGCATAGAGACAGGGAGGTTGAGCATAGAGACAGGGGAGGTTGAGCATAGAGACAGGGGACAGAGCATAGAGACAGGGAGGTTGAGCATAGGGGACAGGGGAGGTTGAGCATAGAGACAGGGAGGTTGAGCATGGGGACAGACAGGGAAGTTGAGCATAGAGACAGGAGGAGTTGAGCATGGGAGACAGGGGAGTTGAGCATAGAGACAGGGGATGAGAAGGGAGGGGACAGGGGAAGTTGAGTATAGAGACAGGGAGGTTGAGTATAGAGACAGGGAAGTTGAGCATAGGGACAGGGAGGTTGAGCATAGAGACAGGGGAGGTTGAGCATGGAGACAGGGGAGGGAGATAGAGACAGGGAGGTTGAGCATAGAGACAGGGAGGTTGAGAGCATAGAGACAGGGGAGGTTGAGCATAGAGACATGGGAGGTTGAGAGCATAGAGACAGGGGAGGTTGAGCATAGGGGACAGGGAGGTTGAGCATAGAGACAGGGGAGGTTGAGCATAGAGACAGGGAGGTGAGCATAGAGACAGGGGAGGGAGCATAGAGACAGGGAGGTTGAGCATAGAGACAGGGGAGGTTGAGCATAGAGACAGGGAGGTTGAGCATAGAGACAGGGGAGGTTGAGCATAGAGACAGGAGAGGTTGAGTATAGAGACAGGGAGGTTGAGCATAGAGACAGGGGAGGTTGAGCATAGAGACAGGGAGGTTGAGCATAGAGACAGGGAGGTTGAGCATAGAGACAGGGAGGTTGAGCATAGAGACAGGGGAGGTTGAGCATAGAGACAGGGGAGGTTGAGCATAGAGACAGGGGAGGTTGAGCATAGAGACAGGGAGCATAGAGACAGGGAGGTTGAGCATAGAGACAGGGAGGTTGAGCATAGAGACAGGGAGGTTGAGCATAGAGACAGTGGGAGGTTGAGCATAGAGACAGGGGAAGTTGAGCATAGAGACAGGGAGGTTGAGTATAGAGACAGGGAGGTTTAGTATAGAGACAGGGGAAGTTGAGTATAGAGACAGGGAGGTTGAGCATGGGGACAGGGAGAGACAGGGAGGTTGAGCATAGAGACAGGAGGCTGAGGGTATAGAGACAGGGGAGGCATAGAGACAGGGAGGTTGAGCATAGAGACAGGGAGGTTGAGCATGGGGACAGGGCTGAAGTTGAGCATAGAGACAGGGGAGGTTGAGAATAGGGACAGGGAGGTTGAGTATAGAGACAGGGGAGGTTGAGTATAGAGACAGGGAAGTTGAGCATGGGGACAGGGGAAGTTGAGTATAGAGACACGGGAGGTTGAGCATAGATACAGGGGAGGTTGAGAGCATAGAGACAGGGGAGGTTGAGAGCATAGAGACAGGGGAGATTGAGCATAGAGACATGGGAGGTTGAGAGCATAGAGACAGGGGAGGTTGAGCATGGGGACAGGGGAGGTTGAGCATAGAGACAGGGGAGGTTGAGCATAGAGACAGGGGAGGTTGAGCATAGAGACAGGGGAGGTTGAGCATAGAGACAGGGGAGGTTGAGCATAGAGACAGGGGAGGTTGAGCATAGAGACAGGGGAGAGACAGGTTGGGAGAGGTTGAGTATAGAGACAGGGAGGTTGAGTATAGAGACAGGGAGGTTGAGCATAGAGACAGGGGAGGTTGAGCATAGAGACAGGGAGGTTGAGCATAGAGACAGGGGAGGTTGAGCATAGAGACAGGGAGGTTGAGCATAGAGACAGGGAGGTTGAGCATAGAGACAGGGAGGTTGAGCATAGAGACAGGGAGGTTGAGCATAGAGACAGACAGGGAGGTTGAGCATAGAGACAGAGACAGGGAGGTTGAGCATAGAGACAGGGAGGTTGACATAGAGGGAGGTTGAGCATAGAGACAGGGGAGGTTGAGCATAGAGACAGGGAGGTTGAGCATAGAGACAGGGAGGTTGAGCATAGAGACAGGGAGGTTGAGCATAGAGACAGGAGGTTGAGCATAGAGACAGGGAGGTTGAGTATAGAGACAGGGAGGTTGAGCATGGAGACAGGGGAAGTTGACAGGACAGGGAGGTTGAGTATAGAGACAGGAGGTTGGTATAGAGACAGGAGGTTGAGTATAGAGACAGGGAGGTTGAGCATAGAGACAGGGAGGTTGAGTATAGAGACAGGGAGGTTGAGTATAGAGACAGGGAGGTTGAGTATAGAGACAGGGAGGTTGAGTATAGAGACAGGGGAAGTTGAGTATAGAGACAGGGAAGTTGAGTATAGAGACAGGGGAGGTTGAGCATAGAGACAGGGAGGTTGAGCATAGAGACAGGGGAGGTTGAGCATAGAGACAGGGGAGGTTGAGCATAGAGACAGGGAGGTTGAGCATAGAGACAGGGGAGTTGGTTGAGCATAGAGACAGGGAGGTTGAGCATAGGGACAGGGAGGTTGAGCATAGAGACAGGGAGGTTGAGCATAGGGACAGGGAAGTTGAGCATAGAGACAGGGGAGGTTGAGAGCATGGGGACAGGGAAGTTGAGCATAGAGACAGGGGAGTTGAGAATGGGGACAGGGAAGTTGAGTATAGAGACAGGGGAGGTTGAGTATAGAGACAGGGAAGAGACAGGGGAGGTTGAGCATAGAGACAGGGAGGTTGAGAGACAGGGAGGTTGAGCATAGAGACAGGGAGGTTGAGCATAGAGACAGGGGAGGTTGAGCATAGAGACAGGGGAGGTTGAGCATAGAGACAGGGAGGTTGAGCATAGAGACAGGGAGGTTGAGCATAGAGACAGGGGAGGTTGAGCATAGAGACAGGGAGGTTGAGCATAGAGACAGGGGAGGTTGAGCATAGAGACAGGGAGGTTGAGCATAGAGACAGGGAGGTTGAGTATAGAGACAGGGGAGGTTGAGTATAGAGACAGGGGAGGTTGAGCATAGAGACAGGGAGGTTGAGCATAGAGACAGGGGAGGTTGAGCATAGAGACAGGGGAGGTTGAGCATAGAGACAGGGAGGTTGAGCATAGAGACAGGGAGGGAGGTTGAGACAGGGGAAGTTGAGCATAGAGACAGGGAGGTTGAGCATAGAGACAGGGAGGTTGAGCATAGAGACAGGGGAGGTTGAGCATAGAGACAGGGGAGGTTGAGCATAGAGACAGGGGAGGTTGAGCATAGAGACAGGGAGGTTGAGTATAGAGACAGGGGAGGTTGAGCATAGAGACAGGGAAGTTGAGCATGGGGACAGGGGAGGTTGAGTATAGAGACAGGGAGGTTGAGTATAGAGACAGGGAGGTTGAGTATAGAGACAGGGAGGTTGAGCATAGAGACAGGGAGGTTGAGTATAGAGACAGGGAGGTTGAGTATAGAGACAGGGGAGGGGTTGAGTATAGAGACAGGGGAGGTTGAGTATAGAGACAGGGAGGTTGAGCATAGAGACAGGGAGGTTGAGCATAGAGACAGGGATGTTGAGAGCATAGAGACAGGGAGGTTGAGCATAGAGACAGGGGAGGTTGAGCATAGAGACAGGGACAGGGAGTTGAGCATAGAGACAGGGGAGGTTGAGTATAGAGACAGGGAGGTTGAGTATAGAGACAGGGAGGTTGACATAGAGACAGGGGAGGTTGAGCATAGGGACAGGGGAGGTTGAGCATAGAGACAGGGAAGTTGAGCATAGGGACAGGGAGGTTGAGCATAGAGACAGGGGAGAGACAGGGGAGCATGGGGACAGGGAGTTGAGCATAGAGACAGGGGAAGTTGAGCATAGAGACAGTTGAGGACAGGGAAGTTGAGCATAGGGACAGGGGAGGTTGAGCATAGAGACAGGGGAGGTTGAGTATAGAGACAGGGAAGTTGAGCATAGAGACAGGGAGGTTGAGCATGGGGACAGGGAAGTTGAGCATAGAGACAGGGGAGGTTGAGCATGGGGACAGGGGAGGTTGAGCATAGAGACAGGAGGTTGAGCATAGAGACAGGGAGAGTTGAGCATAGGGACAGGGGAGGTTGAGCATAGAGACAGTATAGGGGAGGTTGAGCATAGAGACAGGGAGGTTGAGCATAGAGACAGGGGAGGTTGAGCATAGAGACAGGGGAGGTTGAGCATAGAGACAGGGAGGTTGAGCATAGAGACAGGGAGGTTGAGTATAGAGACAGGGGAGGTTGAGTATAGAGACAGGGGAGGTTGAGTATAGAGACAGGGGAGGTTGAGCATAGAGACAGGGGAGGTTGAGCATAGAGACAGGGGAGGTTGAGTATAGAGACAGGGGAGGTTGAGTATAGAGACAGGGGAGGTTGAGTATAGAGACAGGGGAAGTTGAGTATAGAGACAGGGGAGGTTGAGCATATATACAGGGGAGGTTGAGAGCATAGAGACAGGGGAGGTTGAGAGCATAGAGACAGGGGAGATTGAGCATAGAGACATGGGAGGTTGAGAGCATAGAGACAGGGGAGGTTGAGCATGGGGACAGGGGAGGTTGAGCATAGAGACAGGGGAGGTTGAGGATAGAGACAGGGGAGGTTGAGCATGGGGACAGGGGAAGATGACTATAGAGACAGGGGAAGTTGAGTATAGAGACAGGGGAGGTTGAGTATAGAGACTGGGGAAGTTGAGTATAGAGACAGGGGAGATTGAGCATAGAGACAGGGGAAGTTGAGTATAGAGACAGGGGAGGTTGAGTATAGAGACAGGGAGGTTGAGTATAGAGACAGGGGAGGTTGAGCATAGAGACAGGGAGGTTGAGCTTTCTTGGGGTAGGTGGGTGATGATGTCCTGTGACAGTAGATGATGGTGCTAGTAGGTCTAAATTAAATCATGGAATGGGGGTGTGTTATATTGTAGAACTTAAAAATGTATGCCTAGATTCAGACATATCTCTCTGCCAGTTGTCTGGGACAGGGAGGTTGTCTCGATGTGTCAATTATTAGTAATTTTCTCTGCATTTGAGGCGACTAAGCCCATGAAACTGGTCCGTGAGATTCTTGATATGTTTATCAAGCTCAGACTCCATGTCATCAGATAAGACCTTGTGTCCTTCTGCTACTCTGTCATAGCCTCTCTGTGACACAGCTACAAGGATGCACTTTCATGCTAGGTCTAGGCCCTCATATTGTGTAGCTCATGGAGATCCCAACTGATGTGTAGAACAATCTTAAAACGATCTACTTTGGTTTAAATACAAGTATCATGAAACCTAAAACACAACACATCCGTTTTTTTGGACCTAACTTGCTTACCACCTTTTCCATGTGTTTTTCTTTCACAGACTCCATGAAATGCTGGCCTCTTTCTCACATGATTCATTTTGTGTCTGGTTTCCTTGAAACAAGGGGTGGCTCAAATAACTCTTTGGCTCAACTTACCCCAATCTTCCCTACAATTTTTTGGGGAAGGGAAAACGATTTAACTCATATTGTAATTAATTATAGGTTATATTTAATAGAAATCTGTAAACATTGGACAGTTACTTTAACATCAGTCTTCTGACCTCAACATTATTTGCAGTTTTGTAGTTTCCCTTAATTAAACAACTCATTAAACATGTGACTTCTTACTTGGCTACTATTGGCCTATTTATTTGCTTACCTCCTCACGCCATTTGCACACACTGTATATAGACCTTTTCTATTGTGTTATTGACTGTACGCTTGTTTATTCCATGTGTAACTCTGTGTTGCTGTTTGTGTCACACTGCTTTACTTTATCTTGGTCCAGGTCGCAGTTGTAAATGAGAACTTGTTCTCAACTGGCCTCCCTGGTTAAATAAAGGTGAAATAAAAATGTTAAAATAATTCTCATGTATTTTTCAGCAGTGCAGGTTGGATTAAATTACACCCTAATTAGCAGAGCAGCAGCTCATATGCATCATTGACTGTGAGGTAGAAAGAAACAGAACAGTCAATAGCTTTCTTCCTGCCTGGGGGCATTACAGCACTATTACTAACATATGTCCTGACCATCTTCATCGACAGAAGATGGTCAGATGCACACTGGACAACCGCAAAGAAAGAAAGAAAGAAAGAAAGACAGACAGACAGACAGAGCTCTGCACACAGAGACAAACAGACAGGACAGATCCCTTTAACCACATACACACTGAACAACTGCACACAAAGAGACAGACAGACAGACAGGACAGATCCCTTTAACCACATACACACTGAACAACTGCACACAAAGAGACAGACAGACAGACAGACAGACAGAGACAGACAGACAGACAGACAGACAGACAGAGCTCTGCACACAGAGACAGACAGACAGACAGACAGAGACAGACAGACAGACAGACAGAGCTCTGCACACAGAGACAAACAGACAGACAGACAGAGAGAGACAGGACAGATCCCTTTAACCACATACACACTGGACAACTGCACAGACAGAATAAAAGAGAAATAGACAAACAAACACAGACACACCTAAGGTGAGGATAAGAGGAGTGTCAGGATGAGGTCAGTAAAGAGAACACATTCTCTATCGCCCTCTGCTGACGGCATGTTGTAGACAGACAGTCAACATGTAAGTGTCTGGATTTCAACTAGCTATTATTTTATCACATTTATCATTGTGTGTTTTGAGCTTAAGTAAGATGGCACCGACAGACATGGCAGCTCTGCTTCTAGCTCTTTAAGCAACTTGGCAGAATTTAGTTTTTTTGTGTGTTATTTCTTACATTATTAGCCAAGAATGTTTTTTGTGTTATTACATACAGCCATAAATAACTTTTGGATATCAGAGTGGCGGTACCTCACCAGCATTACGACCAGGAATACGACTTTCCTGGATTGGATCTTTTGTTTGCACTTTCCAGGGCAATTGAACTTATCCCAGAGGCTGCTCCAAGATGCCACCGGTGGAGAAAAGGTATTCGGAGTGGTATACTTCTAGTTTGACTCAGGATGGTCCTTCCGAGTATATTACTCGTTAATGTCCAGTCTCTGGACAATAAAGTAGACGAGCTCAGGGCGAGGATCTCCTTCCAGAGATACATCCGGGACTGTAACATACTCTGTTTCACGGAATCATGGCTCTCTTTGAATATACTGTCCCAGTCCATACAGCCAGCTGGGTTCTCAGAAGAAGGGCGTGGTGTTTGTTTCATGATTAACTACTCATAGTGTGATTGTGATTTTTTTTTCTTCAGAAACTCAAGTCCTTTTGTTCACCCAACTGACTGTATTACCTCCCAAGTGAATTGTCTTCGGTTATAGTCATAGCCGTGTACATTCCCCCTCAAGCCGATACCCAGACGGCCCTCAAGGAACTACACTGGACTTAATGTAAACTGTTAACCACACATCCATTTATTTATTGTAGCTGGAGATAACAAAAGCAAATTTGAGGAAAAATGCTACTGAAGTTCTATCAACACATTAACTGTAGTACTCGCACTGGGAAAACACTCGACAACTGCTATTCTCTCTTCCGGGATGCCTACAAGGCCCTCCCCCGCCCTCCCTTCGGCAAATCAGATCACAATTCCCCTTTGCTCCTCCCTTCCTATAGGCAGAAACTCAAACAGGAAGTACCCGTGCTAAGATCTATTCATCGCTGGTCTGACCAATCGGAATCCATGAAATATTGTTTTGATCACGTGGACTGGGATATGTTCCCGGGTTGCCTCAGAGAATAACATTGATGTATATACAGACACGGTGACTGACTTCATCAGGAAGTGTATAGGGGATGTTGTTCCCACTGTGACTATTAAAACCTACCCAAACCAGAGACCGTGGACAGATGGCAGCACTCGCACTAAACTGAAAGCGCCTACTAGCACCACATTTAACCACGGCAAGGTGACTGGGAATATGGTTGAATACAAACAGTGTAGTTATTCCCTCCGTCAGGCAATCAAACAGGCAAAATGTCAGTACAGAGACAAAATGGAGTCGCAAATCAACGGCTCAGACGCAATACGTATGTAGCAGGGTCTACAGACAATCACAGACTACAAAGGGAAAAGCAGCCACGTCGCGGACACCGACGTCTTGCTCCCAGACCAGCTAAACACCTTCTTCGCTTTGAGGGTAACACAGTGCCGTCGACGCGGCCCGCTCCCAAGGACTGTGGGCTCTCGTTCTCCGTGGCCGACGTCAGTGAGAGAGTTAAGCGTGTAAACCGTTGCAAGTCTGCCGGGCCAGATGGCATCCCAAGCCGCGTCCTCAGAGCATGTGCAGACCAGCTGGCTGGAGTGTTTACAGACATATTCAAACTCTCCCTACCCAGTCTGCTGTCCCCACATGCTTCAAGATAGCCACCATTGTTCCTGTACCCAAGAAAGCAAAGATAACTGAACTAAATGACTATCACCCCGTAGCACTCACTTCTGTCATCATGAAGTGCTTTGAGAGGCTAGTTATCACCTCTACCTTACCTGACACCCTAGACCCTCCTCCATTTGCATATCGCCCCAATAGACCCACAGATGATGAAATGGCCATTGGACAATAGGACAATGTGGAATATCTGGATAGGACAAGAGGAATATCTATGTAAGAATGTTGTTCATTGAGTATAGCTCAGCCTTCAACATCATTCTACCCTCCAAGCTCATCATCAAGCTCAGGGCCCTGGGTCTGAACCCCGCTCTGTGCAAATGGGTCCTGGACTTCCTGACAGGCCGGCCCCATGTGGTGAAGGTTGGAAACAACACCTTCACTTCACTGATCCTCAACACAGGGGCCCCACAAGGGTGCGTGCTCAGCCCCCTCCTGTTCACCCATGACTGCATGATCACGCACGCCTCCAACTCAATCATCAAGTTTGCAGATGACACAACAGTGGTAGGCCTGATTACTAACAATGACGAGACAGCCTACAGGGAGGTGGTGAGGGCCCTGGGAGTGGTGCCAGGAAAATAACCTCTCCCTCAATGTCAACAAAACAAAGGAGCTGATCGTGGACTTCAACAGACAGCAGAGGGAGCACGCCTCCATCCACATCAACGGAACCGCAGTGGAGAAGGTGCAAAGCTTCAAGTTCCTCGGCGTACACATCACGGACAATCTGAAATGGTCCACCCACACAGACAGTGTGGTGAAGAAGGCACAACAGTGCCTCTTCAACCTCAGGAGGCTAAAGAAATGTGACTTGTCACCTAAAACCCTCACAAACTTCTACAAATGCACAACTGAGAGCATCCTGTCGGGGTGTATCACCGCCTGGTACGGCAACTGCATCGCGCACAACTGCAGGGCTCTCCAGAGGGTGGTGTGGTCTATCTAACGCATCACCGGGGGCACACTGCCTGCCCTCCAGGACACCTACAGCACCCGATGTCACAGGAAGCCCGAAAATACATTTTTTTTGTTTTACATTTAACATTTACATTTAAGTCATTTAGCAGACGCTCTTATCCAGAGCGACTTACAAATTGGTGCATTCACCTTATGACCTCCAGTGGAACAGTAGTGCATCTAAATCTTTTCAGGGGGAGGGGGGGTTTATTCAAGTCAGTTAAGAACAAATTCTTATTTACAATAACGGCCTACATCGGCCAAACCCGGACGATGCTGGGCCAATTGTGCGCTGCCCTATGGGACTCCCAATCACGGCCGGTTGTGATACAGCCTGGAATCGAACCAGGGTGTCTGTAGTGACGCCTCAAGCACTGCGATGCAGTGTCTTAGACTGCTGCGCCACTTGGGAACCCAAAAGGACATCATCAATGACATCTACCATCAATCGTCGGCTACCATCTGGTTACTCAACCCTGCACCTTACAGGCCTTATAGACATGGAATCACTGGTCACTTTAATAATGGAAAACTAGTCACTTCAATAATGTTTACATACCATATTCTATTCTACTGCATTTTAGTCAATGCCACTCTGACATTGCTCGTCCTAATATTTAGCTATTTCTTAATTGCATTATTTTACTTTTAGTAATTGCATTATTTTACTTTTAGTGTGTATT
The DNA here is from genome assembly GCF_034236695.1 of Oncorhynchus nerka. Classification (NCBI taxonomy): domain Eukaryota; kingdom Metazoa; phylum Chordata; class Actinopteri; order Salmoniformes; family Salmonidae; genus Oncorhynchus; species Oncorhynchus nerka. Next base: position 9,758,490 of record NC_088406.1, read on the forward strand.
GTGAATTGTTAGATATTACTGCACTGTTGGAACTAGGAACACAAGCATTTCACTTCACCCGTAATACCATTTACTAAACGTGTATGTGACCAATACCATTTACTAAACGTGTATGTGACCAATACCATTTACTAAACGTGTATGTGACCAATACCATTTACTAAACGTGTATGTGAGCAATAACATTTACTAAACGTGTATGTGACCAATAACATTCGATTTGACTCATCCCAACTATGCATTATTGAGGAAGTGCCATTTGAGACGATTCCTCCGACGCAATTAAAACACAGACTCTTTAAGAACTATGCTGTTATCTCAGAGACGGAGGTGAATATTTATGGAGAGGTTGATGAGAGGAGGAAAACTGACTAACTGCAGAGAGCAAGCGGGAGCTCTGAATAGAGGATGCACTGATTAGATGTGAGTGGCAGGTGGGGTGAGGGGGAGGGATTAGCTGACAGGTAAATTGGGGATGAAAAAGGTGAATTGAAGTCTCTGAAGATTGGATCAGGCCAGGGTGATTATGCTGACTGGAGGGTGGATGTGAGATGGTCTGGGGGAGGAAAAAGGTGAAGTCTCTGAAGATTGGATCAGGCCAGGGTGATTATGCTGACTGGAGGGTGGATGTGAGATGGTCTGGGGGAGGAAAAAGGTGAAGTCTCTGAAGATTGGATCAGGCCAGGGTGATTATGCTGACTGGAGGGTGGATGTGAGATGGTCTGAGGGAGGAAGCGGTGGTGATGTGTGTGGTGGTGGGTTTCCTGTGGTGGATGTGTGTGTGGTGGGTTTCCTGTGGTGGATGTGTGTGTGTGTGGTGGTGGGTTTCCTGTGGTGGATGTGTGTGTGGTGGTGGTGGGTTTCCTGTGGTCAGAACACCTCTTTAAAGTTGAATGATTCAGTAAGAGGTTTAGAGACGTGTGGAACTCTTTAAAGGGACTTCCTCACATTAATAATTCAGTCTCACTCAGAAGCACACACAAGACCTGAGACCTCCCACAACCCCCGCATACCGTAGACAAGAGACCTCTCATTCCAACACATCAAATTATTGGCACGTTTGAGTGGTAGGGCTCGAGCTACTGACTGGAGACCAACGTCGAAGAGTGAAGTTGGGGGAAGTGCCTCTGCGACAGCCGGAAGTCCAACAGCAAGGCTCAGATCAACATGGCGGCGTTGCCATGGTTTTATAAAACGGTTTCTTCACAACGTTGAAATAAACACGTCTCCAAGCCCCGACACTCAGACTGAAACCATGTGAGTACAAACAATTAGTAAGAGAGAACACCTGAAAATCACATTTATTTGTATATATATATATATATATATATATATATATATATATATATTCGCTGTATAGGCGACATGAATCGCTGTAAAGTTGGTTCCAGTTTGTCATTTCTTTGGACACGGGTCAAACAAAAAGGCCTTAATGATTGGTTGACATTAGAGCGTCCCACAATGCAAGCGATGGCTGCAGGATGTAAGTGGTCTAGAGCAAAGTGCAGAAACATGCAGTCGACTGCAGTCAAAATTTCATGACGTCACAATGATCAATGTCTAAATGATGTCACAATGATCCATGTCTAAATGATGTCACAATGATCAATGTCTAAATGATGTCACAATGACCAATGTCTAAATGATGTCACAATGACCGCATGATTTTGGTCAAGTTCATGCAGTCGACATGTAGACGCAAGCCTGTCTATTTTTACCCCGATAATGCAACACACTTTTCAGACTTGACAAAAGTGATCCGCTCCAACGCGGATTACAAGTTGTAAACACAAGCATCTTTCTAGAACTTTGACTTTCTGACCTGAAGATCACTGACGTCATGATTTGACCTCAAGAGTTCCCATAGCGCTTCCAGGACAACTGGGAACTCTTGAAAAATACGACATCTAATCATGACGTGATCTTCATGTCGGAGATCTAGAAAGAAAATTCCCCCGAGTTCCCAGTTATCTTGAATGCACTGCAATCGGAGATTTCCGAGTTCCCAGTTGTTTTGAACACTGCACCAGCTGTATTGAAAACACCATTAGTACCTGTGATGTAATATGACAGAAAAAAAATGTTTTATCCCATACTGTGACAACATTCACTTTGACATCGTCCACTGTAACATTAAGCATTGATGGTGACATTGAACATTCGGGCACCACTTATTGTGACATCACTCATTGTGACATCATTATGAATATGACACCACGTCATTTTGACATCACTCATTGTGACATCATTTAGACATTGATCATTGTGACATCATTATGAATCTGACACCACATCATTTTGACATTGTGACATCATTCATTGTGACATCATTTAGACATTGATCATTGTGACGTCATTATGATTCACATTGTAACATCCATATAAATTAATTATATTTCTATGACTCCCTGCTTAAATAAAGGTAATCATTCCACATATTGTAACATCTCTCATTGTGACCAAAACACACAGGTAAATGCATAGAGTTTATTTAGAATGATAGCGAATGGTGATGAAAGTGATATATGGTTTGCAGCTCAAGTTAGTACATGTCCTAATAGCAAGTGGAGGGGGGAGGTTGGAATATAGGAATATATTTCATCATAATAGTCAATCACATGAGACTCAGCAATCCTTCATTGTGAACTACTGTAACAGAAATCATGACCTGTGTGATGTCATCTGTCCAAATATATCAATCTAGGAGCCAAAGACCCCTCAACACAACCACATCACCCCTATTCGTCTGGCTGGAAACAATGTCCCAGCCTGGACACCCACCCTAAGAAAACAACAGCATGTCATGACACAGATACACTTCAACATAAGATACAAGTTAAACCATACTGCCAATCTAGTTCAATTCAGACATTTATAGCAATAAAAGGTGCTGTGATAATTCAGATTTATAGCAATTACAGGTGCTGTGATAATTCAGATTTATAGCAATTACAGGTGCTGTGATAATTCTTCACATTTTACTGAACTATGTAATCTCAAAGAGGGAAATGTAAAAGCCAAAGATGGAACTTCATCTTTAAACATCAAATCCTTTCACAACACCCTAAAAATGACCCGAATCAAAGGAAAACAAAACACCCCTCTTGTCAATCACTTCTACATCCATCAAAATGATGAGTTTCATAATATCAGTATTGGAGACTACAGGCTAGGACAGAATATAGCAAAACTAAACATATTGATCCCTTTGCTACTAGGAAATGTATTGGAGACTACAGGCTAGGACAGAATAGAGCAAAACTAAACATATTGATCCCTTTGCTACTAGGAAATGGTAAGATACCATCGTTAAGTTCAATTTAAACTTTAATCCATTTCTATCACAAACAGATTCTCAACTTCTCTTAAATTATTGTCTTTAGTTAATTAACGTTATTCTTTAATAACATATCAATGTTAAGGTAGCAGAGGACTATCCAAGACCTTAGACGGATAGTTTACTCTTTAAATCAAAGTTTGACATTTTCACACAACATGGTCTAAGGTATGACAAAATGTCTGACAAAATGTCTGACAAACGTGGCTAAATTCTCTTTCATAAGCAGTTAGTTTCTATGCCTTGACACTGGGGAGAGAGCTGGAGAGAGAGCTGGAGAGAGAGCTGGAGAGAGAGCTGGAGAGAGAGCTGGGGAGAGAGCTGGGGAGAGAGCTGGGGAGAGAGCTGGGGAGAGAGCTGGAGAGAGAGCTGGAGAGAGAGCTGGAGAGAGAGCTGGGGAGAGAGCTGGAGAGAGAGCTGGGGAGAGAGCTGGGGAGAGAGCTGGGGAGAGAGCTGGGGAGAGAGCTGGGGAGAGAGCTGGAGAGAGAGCTGGGGAGAGAGCTGGAGAGAGAGCTGGAGAGAGAGCTGGGAGAGAGCTGGGGAGAGAGCTGGGGAGAAAGCTGGGGAGAGAGAGCCTAAGGGGATTTTTCTGACAGCCTGACTAGCCAACATCTAAAACTGACCTTTACATTAACCCTAACCTTAACCAAAACTCTTAACCTAATTGGAAAATTAAATATGAGTTTGCATGTCAGCCACCTCCCTTTAGTCCCCCCCAAAGCAGAGAGAAAGCACACCCCACAGTGGGCAAAAGCATCTACTGGAGAAAATAAAGCTGCTATTCCAGTCTGCCCTTAAATCTCGCCACGACTTGTTGACATGCCGGTTGACATCACAGGTTGTCCCCGTTCTCATGGAAACGATGCAGGTGATCCGAGTACCTGACAGACGGACAGAAGGGAGGGGATTGAAAGAAGAAGAGATGGATAGAATTAAAGGCAAGCCTAACCTGACACCGCTGTTCTGCTAGCGGGGGGAGGAAGACAGAATGAAGTACTCACTTCTTAGCACAGAAGGCAGAGCAGTCTCGACCGATGCTCTCGCTCCAGGCTGTCTTATACAGCACCTGAGAACACACACAAACACACACATTATGACATCAGCACCGACATCTGTGAACAGCCAATGGGGTGGTGGGAGGTGAAAGGTTACATACCAGGAAGACCAGGCAATGCAGGAAGAGGGTGTAAAAGAAAGCAATGGTTCTGGCCATCTTGTTGGAGAGAATACCACGACCCTAAAACACATGGGTGAATTACTACCGTTTGTTCACACACACGTATCTGTGAACGAATGCAAGTCAGTTGGCAACCCCTTCCATTATGGGATTAATTGATGCATAAACAAACATTAGAATGAATCACTGTGGTAATGAAATGATCATTCTTCTTCTGGTGTTCTCCGCATCGCATAAAGAGTAAAAAAATGTCAGGTAAAAATCTATACATAGTAGTAAATGATATCCCTAGAGCAGTACAATACTATACATACATACATACAGCCCCTGCATGCGTGTGTGTGTGTGTGTGTGTGCGTGTGTGTGTGTGTGTGTGTGTGTGTGACTCACCAGGCTGAGTGTAACCTTGTCCCAGGGGCTGAGGCTCAGGTATCTGCGCTGGCGTTCCTGTAAACACACATGATGAGTCTCAACACCAACACATACTGACCAATACACATCAACACATACTGACCAATACACATCAACACATACTGACCAATACACATCAACACACACTGACCAATACACATCAACACACACTGACCAATACACATCAACACACACTGACCAATACACATCAACACACACTGACCAATATACATCAACACACACTGACCAATACACATCAACACACACTGACCAATACACATCAACACACACTGACCAATACACATCAACACATCACTGACCAATACACATCAACACATACTGACCAATATACTGACCAATACACATCAACACACACTGACCAATACACATCAACACACACTGACCAATACACATCAACACATACTGACCAATATACTGACCAATACACATCAACACACACTGACCAATACACATCAACACATACTGACCAATACACATCAACACACACTGACCAATACACATCAACACACACTGACCAATACACATCAACACACACTGACCAATATACATCAACACACACTGACCAATACACATCAACACACACTGACCAATACACATCAACACATACTGACCAATATACTGACCAATACACATCAACACATACTGACCAATATACTGACCAATACACATCAACACATACTGACCAATATACTGACCAATACACATCAACACACACTGACCAATATACTGACCAATACACATCAACACATACTGACCAATACACAATCTGCCTAAAGTGTGTGTGGTTGTCCTCACCCTCTTGCTGAAGGAGGCGAAGGGGTCCAGTCTCTCCTCATACTGGGAGGAGTAACGCACCGTAACTGTGTCATCACTGCCTCCAGCCTGTAGGGGGAGACAGAGACAGTCAGGAAGTCAGTCCAGCCTGTAGGGGGAGACAGATCAGTCAGTCAGGAAGTCAGTCCAGCCTATAGGGGGAGACAGATCAGTCAGTCAGTCAGGAAGTCAGTCCAGCCTATAGGGGGAGACAGATCAGTCAGTCAGGAAGTCAGTTCAGCCTATAGGGGGAGACAGATCAGTCAGTCAGGAAGTCAGTCCAGCCTATAGGGGGAGACAGATCAGTCAGTCAGGAAGTCAGTCCAGCCTATAGAGGGAGACAGATCAGTCAGTCAGGAAGTCAGTCCAGCCTATTTGGGGAGACAGATCAGTCAGTCAGGAAGTCAGTCTAGCCTATAGGGGGAGACAGATCAGTCAGTCAGGAAGTCAGTCCAGCCTATAGGGGGAGACAGATCAGTCAGTCAGGAAGTCAGTCCAGCCTATAGGGGGAGACAGATCAGTCAGTCAGGAAGTCAGTCCAGCCTATTTGGGGAGACAGATCAGTCAGTCAGAAAGTCAGTCCAGCCTGTAGGGGGAGACAGACAGTCAGTCAGGAAGTCAGTCCAGCCTATAGGGGGAGACAGATCAGTCAGTCAGGAATTCAGTCCAGCCTATAGGGGGAGACAGATCAGTCAGTCAGGAAGTCAGTCCAGCCTATAGGGGGAGACAGATCAGTCAGTCAGGAAGTCAGTCCAGCCTATAGGGGGAGACAGATCAGTCAGTCAGGAAGTCAGTCCAGCCTATAGGGGGAGACAGATCAGTCAGTCAGGAAGTCAGTCCAGCCTGTAGGGGGAGACAGACAGTCAGTCAGGAAGTGAGTCCAGCCTATAGGGGGAGACAGGTCAGTCAGTCAGGAAGTGAGTCCGGCCTATAGGGGGAGACAGATCAGTCAGTCAGGAAGTCAGTCCAGCCTATAGGTGGAGACCGATCAGTCAGTCAGGAAGTCAGTCCAGCCTATAGGGGGAGACAGATCAGTCAGTCAGGAAGTGAGTCCAGCCTGTAGGGGGAGACAGACAGTCAGTCAGGAAGTCAGTCCAGCCTATAGGGGGAGACAGATCAGTCAGTCAGGAAGTCAGTCCAGCCTATAGGGGGAGACAGATCAGTCAGTCAGGAAGTCAGTCCAGCCTATAGGGGGAGACAGAGTAAAAGGTAAACGATTTCCGAGTGGAACCTACTCACCCTGCCAGGGTAGCTCTAGAGGAACCTACTCACCCTGCCAGGGTAGCTCTAGAGGAACCTACTCACCCTGCCAGGGTAGCTCTAGAGTAACCTACTCACCATGCCAGGGTAGCTATAGAGGAACCTACTCACCCTGCCAGGGTAGCTCTAGAGGAACCTACTCACCCTGCCAGGGTAGCTCTAGAGTAACCTACTCACCCTGCCAGGGTAGCTCTAGAGGAACCTACTCACCCTGCCAGGGTAGCTCTAGAGGAACCTACTCACCCTGCCAGGGTAGCTCTAGAGGAACCTACTCACCCTGCCAGGGTAGCTCTGGAGGAACCTACTCACCCTGCCAGGGTAGCTCTAGAGGAACCAACTCACCCTGCCAGGGTAGCTCTAGAGGAACCTACTCACCCTGCCAGGGTAGCTCTGGAGGAACTTGATCTTCTCGTAGAGTTTGATGTTGTCGGCACGCAGGCTGTCCAGCTCACTCTGCAGGGCCTGCATGGTCACCTGCACGGAACGACTCTCCTGGAGGACACAGAGAGAGGGAAGGGGGGTAAGAAAGAAGGTGGAAAAGTCTGTGTGTTTGTGTGTGTATATATTAGAGGTCGACAGATTAATCGGAATGGCCGATTAATTAGGGCCGATTTCAAGTTTTCATAACAATTGGAAATCGGTATTTTTGGGTGCCGATTCTGCCGATTTTACATTTTTTTATACCTTTATTTAACCAGGCAAGTCAGTTAAGAACACATTCTTATTTTCAATGACGGCCTAGGAACGGTGGGTTAACTGCTTTGTTTAGGGGCAGAACGACAGATTTTTACCTTGTCAGCTCGGGGGATCCAATCTTGCAACTTTACAGTTAACTAGTCCAACGCTCTAACCACCTGCCTCTCATTGCACTCCACGAGGAGCCTGCCTGTTACACTAATGCAGTAGAAGCCAAGGTAAGTTGCTAGCTAGCATTAAACTTATTTTATAAAAAACAATCAATCAATCATAATCACTAGTTAACTACACATGGTTGATGATATTACTAGTTTATCTAGCGTGTCCTGCGTTGCATATAATCGATGTGGTGCGTATCGTTGCTCCAATGTGTACCTAACCATAACCACCAATGCGTTTCTTAAAATCAATACACAGGAAGTATATATTTTTAGCTAAAAGAAATCCAGGTTAGCAGGCAATATTAACCAGGTGAAATTGTGTCACTTCTCTTGCGTTCATTGCACGCAGAGTCAGGGTATATGCAACAGTTTGGGCAGCCTGGCTCAAACTTAATTCAAACAGCACTTTTGTGCGTTTTGCCAGCAGCTCTTCCCTGTGCATCAGGCATTGCGCTGTTTATGACTTCAAGCCTATCAACTCCCGAAATTAGGCTGGTGTAACCGATGTGAAATGGGTAGCTAGTTAGCGGGGTGCGCGCTAATAGCGTTTCAAACGTCACTCGCTCTGAGACTTGGAGTAGTTGTTCCCCTTGCTCTGCATGGGTAACGATGCTTCGAGAGTGGCTGTTGTCGATGTGTTCCTGGTTTGAGCCCAGGTAGGGGCGAGGAGAGGGACGGAAGCTATACTGTTACACTGGCAATACTAAAGTGCCTATAAGAACATCCAATAGTCAAAGGTATATGAAATACAAATGGTATAGAGAGAAATAGTCCTATAAATACTATATTAACTACAACCTAAAACTTCTTACCTGGGAATATTGAAGACTCATGTTAAAAGGAACCACCAGCTTTCATATGTTCTCATGTTCTGAGCAAGGAACTGAAACGTTAGCTTTCTAACATGGCATATATTGCACTTTTACTTTCTTCTCCAAAACTTTGTTTTTGCATTATATAAAACAAATTGAACATGTTTCATTATCCTCTTAGGGAAGCTGCGAATTTTCGCAGCTTTTTGTTAAAAATTGCGCAACATTTCAGCGCCCTGCTATTCATGCCAGGAATATAGTATATGCATATAATTAGTATGTGTGGATAGAAAACACTCAAGACGTTTCTAAAACTGGTTAAATCATGGCTGTGACTATAACAGAACCTGCGTTTCATCGAAAAGTGCAGGAAAATCTGATCACTGAAAATGGAAAAAAATATCCATGCGCCACGTCCAAGAATTGTTAAAGGTGACCCAGATTAAATGAGGTCGAGGTTGCAATACCTACAGCTTCCACACGATGTCTAGAGTCTTGTCATTTGCTTCGGCTTTGTTTCTTGACAAACCCGAAACAAGGGAGCCGATTTCCTCCGGTCTCCGACAGGATGTTTTGGTTGAGATTTATCCGGACATTATTTCCAGACGGACACCTATAGAATTTACATCGCCTCGTGATCAATTTTATCGCCTATTAACGTGTACTAATAACTAAAGTTGCATTACAAAAGTATTTCGAAGTGTTTAGTGAAAGTTTATCGTCGACTTTTTTAATTAAAAAAAATGACGTTACGTTAGAAAACGCTATTTTTTTCCGTTGTTCACACAGTCTTCATAGATCGATATCTAGGCTATATATGGACCGATTTAATCGAAAAAAGACCCAAAATGATGTTTATGGGACATCTAGGAGTGCCAAGAAAGAAGCTCGTCAAAGGTAATGAATGTTTTATATTTTATTTCTGCGTTTTGAGTAGCCCCCGGCTATCGCAAAATCTGTCGTTAGGTGACGTTGCAGTATTTTGGGGGATACATGCTATCAGATAATAGCTTCTCATGCTTTTGCCGAAAAGCATTTTACAAATCTGACTTGGTGGATAGATTCACAACGAGTGTAGCTTTAATTCAGTACATTGTATGTGCATTTTAATGAAAGTTTGAGTTTTATCAACAACTATAGGTGGCGCACTTGAACATTTCCGCTGATTGATGTTCCCACCACGGGACCACGGCCCTAACAAGATTTATTTATTTGAGGCTAAATTGATTTTATTGGTGTATTATATTAAGTTAAAATAAGTGTTCATTCAGTATTGTTGTAATTGTCATTATTACAAATAAATAAATACATGAAAAAAATATAATAATAATTTTTATTTATTTATTTATTAAATATATATATTTTTATTTATTTATTAAATCGGCCGAATTAATCGGTATCGCCTTTTTTTGGTCCTCCAATAATCGGTATTGAAAAATCATAATCGGTCGACCTCTAGTGTGTGTGTATATATATATATATATATATATATATATATATATATATATATATATGAGTGGGACTCACAGCCTCCAGCTCCTGGTTGCGTGAGCGGAACCTCTCTCTCTGGCTGGAGATTATGGAGAGGAGAGAGTCCATCTGGCCTTGAGGCAGCTCCCCCTGGGGGGCCATACCTGGGAGGGGAGGACACCCAGCACCGTTAGACACACCCAGCACCGTTATAGACACACCCAGCACCGTTATAGACACACCCAGCACCGTTATAGACACACCCAGCACCGTTATAGACACACCCAGCACCGTTATAGACACACCCAGCACCGTTATAGACACACCCAGCACCGTTATAGACACACCCAGCACCACCCGGCCCCGTTATAGACACATCCAGCACCGTTATAGACACACCCAGCACCGTTATAGACACACCCAGCACCGTTATAGACACACCCAGCACCGTTATAGACACACCCAGCACCGTTATAGACACACCCAGCACCGTTATAGACACACCCAGCACCACCCGGCCCCGTTATAGACACATCCAGCACCGTTATAGACACACCCAGCACCGTTATAGACACACCCAGCACCACCCGGCCCCGTTATAGACACACCCAGCACCACCCGGCCCCGTTATAGACACACCCGGCCCCGTTATAGACACACCCAGCACCGTTATAGACACACCCAGCACCACCCGGCCCCGTTATAGACACATCCAGCACCGTTATAGACACACCCAGCACCGTTATAGACACACCCAGCACCACCCGGCCCCGTTATAGACACACCCAGCACCACCCGGCCCCGTTATAGACACACCCAGCACCACCCGGCCCCGTTATACACACCCAGCACCACCCGGCCCCGTTATAGACACACCCGGCACCGTTATAGACACACCCAGCACCGTTATAGACACACCCAGCACAGTTATAGACACACCCAGCACCGTTATAGACACACCCAGCACCGTTATAGACACACCCAGCACCGTTATAGACACACCCAGCACCGTTATAGACACACCCAGCACCGTTATAGACACACCCAGCACCGTTAACCCCCGTTATAGACACACCCAGCACCACCCGGCCCCGTTATAGACACACCCAGCACCACCCGGCCCCGTTATAGACACACCCAGCACCACCCGGCCCCGTTATAGACACACCCAGCACCACCCAGCACCGTTATAGACACACCCAGCACCGTTAACCCCCGTTATAGACACACCCAGCACCGTTAGACACACCCAGCACCGTTAACCCCCGTTATAGACACACCCAGCACCGTTAGACACACCCAGCACCGTTAACCCCCGTTATAGACACACCCAGCACCATTATAGACACACCCAGCACCGTTAACCCCCGTTATAGACACACCCAGCACCGTTAACCCCCGTTATAGACACACCCAGCACCACCCGGCCCCGTTATAGACACACCCAGCACCACCCGGCCCCGTTATAGACACACCCAGCACCACCCAGCACCGTTATAGACACACCCAGCACCGTTAACCCCCGTTATAGACACACCCAGCACCGTTATAGACACACCCAGCACCGTTATAGACACACCCAGCACCGTTAACCCCCGTTATAGACACACCCAGCACCGTTATAGACACACCCAGCACCGTTAACCCCCGTTATAGACACACCCAGCACCGTTAACCCCCGTTATAGACACACCCAGCACCGTTATAGACACACCCAGCACCGTTAACCCCCGTTATAGACACACCCAGCACCGTTAACCCCCGTTATAGACACACCCAGCACCGTTATAGACACACCCAGCACCGTTAACCCCCGTTATAGACACACACAGCACCGTTATAGACACACCCAGCACCGTTAACCCCCGTTATAGACACACCCAGCACCGTTAACCCCGTTATAGACACACCCAGCACCGTTATAGACACACCCAGCACCGTTAACCCCGTTATAGACACACCCAGCACCGTTATAGACACACCCAGCACCGTTAACCCCCGTTATAGACACACCCAGCACCGTTATAGACACACCCAGCACCGTTAACCCCCGTTATAGACACACCCAGCACCGTTATAGACACACCCAGCACCGTTAACCCCCGTTATAGACACACCCAGCACCGTTATAGACACACCCAGCACCGTTATAGACACACCCAGCACCGTTATAGACACACCCAGCACCGTTATAGACACACCCAGCACCGTTATAGACACACCCAGCACCGTTATAGACACACCCAGCACCGTTATAGACACACCCAGCACCGTTATAGACACACACTGCTCCTGCGACATACCTGTAAACATGGCAGTGGCCTCTCTGATTGGCTCAGGGATGCTGTCAATCATGCTGGTCAGGTCAGACCCCTGGTGGAGAAAACATTAAATCAATCTTTATTTAAAGTGCATTTAAATACTTTACACTAATAAGAACAGATTAGACATGGAGTCATTTGGGGTTCAGGACCCGATTAGACATGGAGTCATTTGGGGTTCAGGACCCGATTAGACATGGAGTCATTTGGGGTTCAGGACCCGATTAGACATGGAGTCATTTGGGGTTCAGGACCCGATTCGGACTTAAGTCAACTTCTCTCGTCTGAATAGGGACCTATGTGCATCCCAGTGATGGGGAGACTAACACCAGGCTCGTAGTGATGTCACAGGGTCAGGGTAGGTGAAAAGTCAAGAGAGGTGAAAGACAAACCTCAGCATCAGGGCGTGACAGGGAGGACATGGTCTGGATGCTGCTCAGGTCGTGTTCCAGTTTGAGGATGAGCTCCTTCTGCTCGGCGCTGGTCCGGACCGCAGAGGAGAACTCCAGCTGCAGGTCTGCGTAGCGTCCTGAGGAGGGAACACGTGGAGACAGAGGACAGACGGTTAAACACACATCATTACAGATCATCAGTGCTTAGGCTTACAATACATTCAATGCATTTGCAGACACATATTACATCTGTATGTTCTGGTCATATGTAGCTCCCCAGGCAGTCACTTAGTGGTTTTCAGACGTCAACATCCGTGGGTCTCGATTACTCCACGAGACATTTTACCTAGGCTTCTGAAGAACACTTACCAAACAGGTTCTGAAGGACACAGGATGGAACAGGTTCTGTAGAACACTTACCAAACAGGTTCTGAAGGACACAGGATGGAACAGGTTCTGTAGAACACTTATCAAACAGGTTCTGTAGAACACTTACCAAACAGGTTCTGAAGGACACTTACCAAACAGGTTCTGAAGGACACTTCCAAACAGGTTCTGAAGAACACTTACCAAACAGGTTCTGAAGAACACTTACCAAACAGGTTCTGAAGGACACTTCCAAACAGGTTCTGAAGAACACTTACCAAACAGGTTCTGAAGAACACTTACCAAACAGGTTCTGAAGGACACTTACCAAACAGGTTCTGAAGGACACTTACCAAACAGGTTCTGAAGGACACTTACCAAACAGGTTCTGAAGGACACTTACCAAACAGGTTCTGAAGGACACTTACCAAACAGGTTCTGAAGGACACTTACCAAACAGGTTCTGAAGAACACTTAGCAAACAGGTTCTGAAGGACACTTACCAAACAGGTTCTGAAGGACACTTACCAAACACAAACAGGTTCTGAAGGACACTTACCAAATACAGGACGAAACAGGTTCTGAAGGACACAGGATGGAACAGGTTCTTGTCTGAGTTCTGTCCTAACTGGCTTGTTTGTTGAAAGGACACTTTCAAAGTGAGGCTTCTGCCTAAAATGTCTCTGTCTCTCTGTGTGTGTGTGTCTGTCTCTGTGTGTGTGTGTGTGTGTGTGTGTCTGTCTGTCTCTCTTGCTCGCTCTCTGTTCTGTGTGCGTCTCTCCCTCTCTGTGTGCGATGTCATTTAAAAAACATATTACATTTTTGAACCCTCAAAGTTCCAGAATGGGGTGAAAATGTCAGCAATATTGTTCAGGGAGAAATCCAAACCCGTCTGACTGGAACGAATGGTCCTAGAGGCATAATCCTGATTTAACATTTACATTTTAGTCATTTAGCAGACGCTCTTATCCAGACCAACTTACAGGTTAAGTGCCTTACTCAAGGGCACATCGGCAGATTTCCCTTTTTAGTCTGCTCGGGGATTCGAACCAGCGACCTTTCGGTTACTGGCCCAACTCTCTTAACCGCGAGGTTACCTACCGCGCCAGTTACAAAGATGACCCGAGGGAAACCGAGGTCAACAAAGTAATTGTAGAGCATCATGGCATCACATCCTTCAGTAGGGAATGAGATGGCAGAAACTTCAAACAAAGACAACACCATCTGTGTTTGTATAAAAAGAGATTTACTTCAATTATAACACCTAGGGTGCACGTGAATAATCCTAATAACAACACTACATTGTTTATTACAGTGATATTGCTTCTCCATGTTGTGTAAGGGACTGTCTTACAACGCTGAGAACAGACAACATGACCAGAGAAATATTCAACGGAAACAAGCAAAACCCAAGGCAAGGCCAATGAAAGCAGGTTCAGAAAAATGTTTGGAGCAACCCAAGTGCTAGCTAGGGAAACTAGGATCTCCTAGCCATCCTTTAGCAACCATACAAAACACCAACCTGGTCTCAGAGCATTTCCTATTTTTCTGTACGTAAATCCGAGACACTCAAAATGTCGATGATATGTTAATTTGTGGATGTCCATCACCCATTTCGTATGATATGTTACGAATTACAATTCGTATTACATGTTACGAATTAACAAAACGCTAAAGTTGTCTGTGAGGAGATTCGAACATCGCAACCTTTAGGTAGCTAGACGTTCGCGTTATATGCCCACCTGTAACATATTTGACTAAATGGAGTGTCACGGATTTACGCACAGAATAATAAGAAATGCTCTTGAGACCGGGTTGAATACACTGAAACACAAACAAGTGACTGGGATAGGATGAGAAGACTTCCACAACAAATTGGAACGCTTCACTCTGAACTGACACTAACAAATGATTGGTTCAAGCCACCTAAAGCATATTAAAGCTTTGTGAAGAGGTAAGGATGAACCTCCTCTCTTCATTTTGGTTTACAACTTACTCTGTGCTGATCTCGAGAGTGGGAAACGGTGTAGGGAGAATTTGGGCTAGACGTTTCTCACCAAAAGTTCACTTCAACCAAAGTTTCATTTCATCTTAATGGCTGATATCATATCGATAAGAATATTAAATAGAAAGTGTCTTAGCTTGTGAATGATATGTGGATTTTGTGCAGTGAACGGAACAACCTTTTTGTTTGGTTGAGCTTAATCTCTGTATACAACTGCTTTTTCATAAAGACCCATTAGTATGTTCTGGTCAGAAATAATACCAAGAAACGTTCCAGAGGACATGGTAATCTCATTATGGGAATCCATTGTCCAAACCACAAGTAGCCAGCTAATGACTGGACAGCATGACAACTCAAACAGGAAGTCAGTCCAGTGCAGGGTTGGGGGTCAATTCCATTTAAATTATAGTTTATTCAGGAAGCATAGTGAAATTCCAATTATCTTCAATGCTTCTTTTTTTTATTTTAAATTGGGAACATTTAGAATTTGCTTTACTTTCTGAATTGACAGGTATTTAAATGGACTTGACTCTAACCCTGGTCCAGTGCCTTTTACTAACTGGGCCATTCTACCCAGTCTCCTCATCCAGCTACCGACAGACCAGAGCCAGTAGAGACAGACAAGGTAGAAACACAACTATTATGTTCATGTACTATATATATATATATATATATATATATATATATATATATATATATGAATGAGAGGTGTGTGTCAATAAACATCCTTAAATATGAGAGTTCCATGAGGGGCATAGACAGGGGCCCGATAAACACAACATTCTCCAGTGTGCTGTGTTTTGTGCTGTGATGTGAGAAAGAGGAAGTGTGTGTGTGTGTGTGTGTGTGTGTGTGTGTGTGTGTGTGTGTGTGTGTGCTGTGCTGTGCTGTGTGTGCTGTGCTGTGCTGTGTATACCAATGATTCTAAAAGTATTTTCCTTCTTATAAAAATCCACTTCAATAACATGTCTTTTAAAAAGTATTAGAAAACAGAGCATTGTTTTTCCTAGTCCTGATATGGAGCCCAGTGCTGCGGTCCAGACCGCCTCTACAACCACATACACTAACAACTACTACTTCAATAGAACGAACAATATCAACGTTTTACAACTTCAGGAGACACTAACATGATATACAGTCTGTTGCATCTGTACAGCGTTTTATACGACAGTGTATAGAATCATCTGATTTAGCTTTATAGAAAAATATCTGTGGATGGAAAATTCCTGAATTTACCCCCCCCCCCCCCCCCCCTCCACCTCCCCCACCAAACAAAATAAATCCAATCAAATCAGACAATAACATCAAATTGTTCAGCTGTAAAAGACAGATTAGAATATTTATCACAAAACAACCGTTCCTCCTCTTCCCATCAGACACTGCAGGCTGAACCTCGTACAGTCTAATCTGAAAACTTGATTTACGCTTCCAGAAAGTGACCATCCTCCTAGAGGAAACTGACTGTGTAAATAACCAACCCAAAAGACACATACAACCAAAACACACAGCAGATCCCCGTCTACACAGAATCTCTTGAATGCCACCAAAACTTGACCCTTTAAATTTGACAGAAAAGATGTTGATAAACAAAAATAAGCTTTAAAAAAAAAGTACCAAAATACAAAGATGACAATCGATGCAATATGTTCCTACAGTCTTCATGAAAAATGATTAGAGAGACCGGTCTATTGGCAGTGGCTGAGGAGAGAAAAACAAGATAAATGCCTTTAACCTCTTAAGGTATAGGGGGCAGCATTTTCACTTTTGGATAAATAGCGTGCCCAATTTCAACTTCCTGTTACTCATCACCAGAATATAAGATATGCATATTATTAGTAGATGTGGATAGAAAACACTCTGACGTTTCTAAAACGGTTTGAATAATGTCTGTGAGTATAACAGAACTTATGTAGCAGGCAAAACCCAGAGGACTAACTGTTCAGATAAAAAAAAAGAGTTTTGCCTCTGACTGTACCCTCATACTTGGTGCATTATATAGAGAACAAGCTGCCATTTGGAGAGAAGCTGTAGTTTCTGTAACGGCAGTCCGGCACTGGGAAGTGTGGTCCAGTCATACAGAGAGTGGCGGTCAATCCCGACGACATCATACCGACAGGACATCTGACCTGACACGGAGAGCACCCATTTGGTTTCCGTGACGATAGAAACCACTTATTAAATTAGGATTCCGTCAGATCAGAATAAACATTGATTCAAGATAGAAGTGGACTATGGTAAACTGCACCGACATTACAGACAGTATGAACACCTGCCATGAAGCAGCTGTTATGTTACAATATCATAATAGCACACTGTGCGTCTGAAATGGTGCTGTATTCAAACCATTTCTATGGTTCAGATTTATGTAGCCATCCGTGCTTGTGATATGAGCAAATATCATAAGAGTGAAAGGAGGATCTGAGAAGCACTGCTACACAAGTCAATGAAATGGACCTACGGCCTCCAAAATATAGTCTAATCTACCTCGAGAGGGAGGGGGAGAGATAGAGAGGGAGGGGGAGAGATGGAGAGGGAGGGGGAGAGATGGAGAGATGGAGAGGGGGAGAAAGAGAGAGATGGAGAGAGGGGGAGAGATGAGAGGGAGGGGGAGAGATAGAGAGGGAGGGGGAAGAGATGGAGAGGGGGAGAAATAGAGAGATGGAGAGGGAGGGGGAGAGATGGAGAGAGGGGGGAGAGATGGAGAGAGGGGGAGAGATGGAGAGAGAGGGGGAGAGAGGGGGAGAGATGGAGAGAGAGGGGGGAGAGAGGGGGGAGAGATGGAGAACTATAAATATATACACTACCGTTCAAAAGTTTGGGGTCACTTAGAAATGTCCTTGTTTTTGAAAGAAAAGCACATTCTGTCCATTAAAATAACATCAAATTGATCAGAAATACAGTGTAGACATTGTTAATGTTGTAAATGACTATTGTAGCTGGAAATGGCAGATTTTCTGATGCAATATCTACATAGGCGTACAAAGGCCCATTATCAGCAACCATCACTCCTGTGTTCCAATGGCACGTTGTGTTAAACTAATCTAAGTTTATAATTTTAAAAGGCGAATTGATCATTAGAAAACAATGTTGCAATTATGTTAGCACAGCTGAAAACTAATTAAAGAAGCAATAAAACTGGACCTCAGGCTAGTTGAGTATCTGGAGTATCAGCATTTGTGGGTACGATTACAGGCTCAAAATGGCCAAAAACAAAACTTTCTTCTGAAACTCGTCAGTCTATTCTTGTTCTGAGAAATGAAGGCGAGAAATTGCCAAGAAACTGAAGATCTCGTACAACTCTGTGTACTACTCCCTTCACAGAACAGAGCAAACTGGCTTAAACCAGAATAAAACGAGTGGGAGGCTCCGGTGCACAACTGAGCAAGAGGACAAGTACATTAGTGTCTAAGTTTGAGAAACAGACGCCTCCACAAGTCCTCAACTGGCAGCTTCATTAAATAGTACCCGCAAAACACCAGTCTCAACGTCAACAGTCAAATCAAATCAAATGTTATTTGTCACATACACATGGTTAGCAGATGTTAGTGCGAGTGTAGCGAAATGCTTGTGAAGAGGCGACTCCGGGATGCTGGTCTTCCAGGCAGAGAGCCTCTGTCCAGTCTCAACGTCAACAGTGAAGAGGCGACTCCGGGATGCTGGCCTTCTAGGCAGAGTTCCTCTGTCCAGTCTCAACGTCAACAGTGAAGAGGCGACTCCGGGATGCTGGCCTTCTAGGCAGAGTTCCTCTGTCCAGTCTCAACGTCAACAGTGAAGAGGCGACTCCGGGATGCTGGCCTTCTAGGCAGAGTTCCTCTGTCCAGTGTCTGTGTACTTTTGCCCATCTTTGTTTTCTTTTTCTCCCCAAATTCATCCAATTGGTAGTTACAGTCTTGTGTCATCGCTGCAACTCCCGTACGGACTCGGGAGAGGCGAAGGTCGAGAGCCATGCGTCCTCCGAAACAAAACCCAACCAAGCCGCACTGCTTCTTAATACAATGCACATCCAACCCGGAAGCCAGCCGCACCAATGTGTCGGAGGAAACACCGTACACCTGACGACCTGGTCAGCATGCACTGCGCCCGGCCCGCCACAGGAGTCGCTAGTTCGCGATGAGACAAGGATAACCCTTCCTAACCCGGACGAATCTGGGCCAATTGTGCCCATGGGCCTCCCGGTTGCAGCCGGCTGCGACAGAGCCTGGACTCGAACCCAGAATCTCTAGTGGCACAGCTAGCACTGCGATGCAGTGCCTTAGACCACTGCGCCACCCGGGAGGCCCGCTCTTTTGCCCATCTTAATGTTTTATTTTTATTGGACAGTTTGAGATATGGCTTTTTCATTGCAACTCTGCCTAGAAGGCCAGCATCCCGGAGTCGCCTCTTCACTGTTTTGAAACTGGTGTTTTGTGGGTATTATTTAATGAAGCTGCCAGTTGAGGACTTGTGAGGCGTCTGTTACAGGCCATTGGACATCAGGGGAGTAGGGATACAGGCCATTGGACATCAGGGAGTAGGGCTACAGGCCATTGGACTTCAGGGAGTAGGGCTACAGGCCATTGGACATCAGGGAGTAGGGCTACAGGCCATTGGACATCAGGGGAGTAGTGCTACAGGCCATTGGACATCAGGGGAGCGAGTAGGGCTACAGGCCATTGGACATCAGGGGAGTAGGGCTACAGGCCATTGGACATCAGGGGAGCGAGTAGGGCTACAGGCCATTGGACATCAGGGGAGCGAGTAGGGCTACAGGCCATTGGACATCAGGGGAGTAGGGATACGTTGTAATGAGATGTCATCATGCAGATGCAGGGAATACCTTAGCACAGTAACCCTGATTCCTTTCTGAAATCCTGATTAATCAAGAAATATATGGACTTAGAACTCTGGGAATGCTTTTGGTTTCTAACCAACGGTGAGAGGTGTGAAATGATGTCAAGAGATTGGCTAAGGAGACGCAGTATAATGAAGGGTTTTTGGTTTAGAACCAAGTCCCCTGGGTGCTGCTGGCTGTGTTGTCGCTAAGTGTTGTCGCTAAGGGTTGTCGCTAAGGGTTGTCGCCAGGCGTTGTAAGTCAAACACAGTATAAAGAAGCAGTGTCGTGCTGGGTTGCAGGTCATGAGTAAAGAGCCTGTGTTTGGTTTGGAACCACGTGTGAAAGGCGTACATTTCCCAGAGTTATTTGGTGTGCTGAGCTGAACAGGAGGGTTTTGCTTAGCAGCCTACAGTGAGTCTATGGATGGGTCAGTTATGGCTGCTATGGATACGGGCCGTTTCTACCCATGCATAACAACAGTATTACTATATCAGATCAATCAATAGATTGATGTCATGTAAATGGTACTGTAGAGGTCATGTAAATGTCATGTAAATGGTACTGTAGAGGTCATGTAAATGGTACTGTAGATGGTACTGTAGAGGTCATGTAGAGGTCATGTAAATGGTACTGTAGATGTAGAGGTCATGTAAATGGTACTGTAGATGTAGATGTCATGTAAATGGTACTGTAGATGTAGATGTCATGTAGATGGTACTGTAGATGTAGAGGTCATGTAAATGGTACTGTAGATGTAGATGTCATGTAGATGGTACTGTAGAGGTCATGTAAATGGTACTGTAGAGGTCATGTAAATGGTACTGTAGATGTAGAGGTCATGTAAATGGTACTGTAGATGTAGAGGTCATGTAGATGGTACTGTAGATGTAGAGGTCATGTAAATGGTACTGTAGAGGTCATGTAAATGGTACTGTAGATGTAGAGGTCATGTAAATGGTACTGTAGAGGTCATGTAAATGGTACTGTAGAGGTCATGTAAATGGTACTGTAGATGTAGAGGTCACGTAAATGGTACTGTAGAGGTCACGTAAATGGTACTGTAGAGGTCATGTAAATGGTACTGTAGATGTAGAGGTCATGTAAATGGTACTGTAGAGGTCATGTAAATGGTACTGTAGATGTAGAGGTCATGTAAATGGTACTGTAGATGTAGAGGTCATGTAAATGGTACTGTAGATGTAGAGGTCATGTAAATGGTACTGTAGATGTAGAGGTCATGTAAATGGTACTGTAGAGGTCATGTAAATGGTACTGTAGATGTAGAGGTCATGTAAATGGTACTGTAGAGGTCATGTAAATGGTACTGTAGATGTAGAGGTCATGTAAATGGTACTGTAGATGTAGAGGTCATGTAAATGGTACTGTAGAGGTCATGTAAATGGTACTGTAGATGTAGAGGTCATGTAAATGGTACTGTAGAGGTCATGTAAATGGTACTGTAGATGTAGAGGTCATGTAAATGGTACTGTAGATGTAGAGGTCATGTAAATGGTACTGTAGATGTAGAGGTCATGTAAAAGCAACGGAAAAGACACATCCAATAAACTTCACAATTCCTCAATATACAAACGTATGAGAACTAACTACATCTTGTAAATATTACCCACAATACTGCCGGCAGTCTCAGCCCCGCCCCCAAAGTCCGTGCCCTCAGGTAATCCATTATGCAATACAAACATCAAGTCAAATAATAAGCGGTTAGATGATCGATACAGCCGAATAAAAACCAAACTATATGTACGATATGACCATACAAGGAGTCTACAGTAAAATAATATCACACTACTTCATGATGCTAATAATAATAACCCATTAAAACAGCTTATAGTAGAAATGGTGAGTGGCAGTTGTGCACTCTTAAGTGTGTGCAAGTACGAGAAACGACCCCCATTCAGAACATAAAAATAAAACACACACACACACACACGACAGAGAGGCAGTGGGCTGACAGGCACTAAGAGAGGATGTTTATGGAGGGAGAGACAGGTAAGGGAGGGAGAGAAAGAGAGGGAGGGGTAAGGGAGGGAGGGAGAAGGGTAAGGGAAAGAGGGAGAGAGGGGGAGGGGTAAGGGAAGGAGGGGAGAGGGGGTGGGAGAGGGAGGGACGAGAGAGAGGGAGGGAGGGGTAAGGGAGAGACGAGAGGGAGGGAGGGGTAAGGGAGGGACGAGAAGGAGAGAGAGGGGTAAGGGAGGGAGAGAGGGGTAAGGGAGAGGGAGAGGTAAGGGAGGTAGAGGTAAGGGAGGTAGAGGTAAGGGAGGGAGAGGTAAGGGAGGGAGAGGTAAGGGAGGGAGAGGTAAGGGAGGGAGAGGGAGGGAGGGAGAGGGAGGGAGGGGTTGAGTGAGGGCGAGAGGGAGGGGGAAGGGGTTGAGGGAGGGCGAGAGGGAGGGGTAAGGGAGGGAGAGGAGGGGTAAGGGAGGGACGAGAGAGAGAGGGAGGGGTGAGGAAGGGAGGGAAAGGGAGGGGGAGGGAGAGAGGGGTGAGGGAGAGAGTTTTCATAAAGGTCTAAACCAATAGGTGTACAGTACTAGCTACAGAATGTACAAACACAGCTGCCGTACACTCATGACCCATAGTCTCGTGTGACACCGTGTGGAATGAAGGACAGGGGACTTGGAGCCTTGGAGAAGGGTCTGGAGTAGGGTGTGTGGAGAAGGGTCTGGAGTAGGGTGTGTGGAGAAGGGTCTGGAGTAGGGTGTGTGGTTAGGATGTGTGGAGCAGGGTGTATGAAGTAGGGTGTGTGGTTAGGATGTGTGGAGCAGGGTGTATGAAGTAGGGTGTGTGGTTAGGATGTGTGGAGCAGGGTGTATGAAGTAGGGTGTATGAAGTAGGGTGTATGAAGTAGGGTGTGTGGTTAGGATGTGTGGAGCAGGGTGTATGAAGTAGGGTGTATGAAGTAGGGTGTATGGAGCAGGGTGTATGAAGTAGGGTGTGTGGTTAGGATGTGTGGAGCAGGGTGTATGAAGTAGGGTGTATGAAGTAGGGTGTGTGGAGCAGGGTGTATGAAGTAGGGTGTGTGGTTAGGATGTGTGGAGCAGGGTGTATGAAGTAGGGTGTGTGGTTAGGATGTGTGGAGCAGGGTGTATGAAGTAGGGTGTGTGGTTAGGATGTGTGGAGCAGGGTGTATGAAGTAGGGTGTATGGAGCAGGGTGTATGCAGTAGGGTGTGTGGTTAGGATGTGTGGAGCAGGGTGTATGAAGTAGGGTGTGTGGTTAGGATGTGTGGAGCAGGGTGTATGAAGTAGGGTGTATGAAGTAGGGTGTGTGGTTAGGATGTGTGGAGCAGGGTGTATGAAGTAGGGTGTATGGAGCAGGGTATGGTGTAGGGTGTGTGGAGTAGAGTAGGGTGTGTGTGGAGTAGAGCAGGGTGTGTAGAGTAGAGCAGGGTGTGTAGAGCAGGGTGTGTGGAGTAGAGTAGGGTGTGTAGAGTGGAGTAGGGTGTGTGGAGTAGAGCAGGGTGTGTAGAGTAGAGCAGGGTGTGTGGAGTGGAGTAGAGTAGGGTGTGTGGAGTAGAGCAGGGTGTGTGGAGTGGAGTAGAGTAGGGTGTGTGGAGTAGAGCAGGGTGTGTGGAGTGGAGTAGAGTAGGGTGTGTGGAGTAGAGCAGGGTGTGTGGAGTAGAGCAGGGTGTGTGGAGTAGAGCAGGGTGTGTGGAGTAGAGCAGGGTGTGTGGAGTAGAGCAGGGTGTGTAGAGTAGAGCAGGGTGTGTGGAGTGGAGTAGAGTAGGGTGTGTAGAGTAGAGCAGGGTGTGTGGAGTGGAGTAGGGTGTGTGGAGTAGAGTAGGGTGTGTAGAGTAGAGCAGGGTGTGTGGAGTGGAGTAGAGTAGGGTGTGTAGAGTAGAGCAGGGTGTGTGGAGTGGAGTAGAGTAGGGTGTGTGGAGTAGAGTAGAGTAGGGTGTGTGGAGTAGAGTAGAGCAGGGTGTGTGGAGTAGAGCAGGGTGTGTGGAGTAGAGCAGGGTGTGTGGAGTAGAGCAGGGTGTGTGGAGTAGAGCAGGGTGTGTGGAGTAGAGCAGGGTGTGTGGAGTAGAGTAGGGTGTGTGGAGTAGAGTAGGGTGTGTGGAGTAGAGCAGGGTGTGTGGAGTGAGTAGAGCAGGGTGTGTGGAGTGGAGTAGAGCAGGGTGTGTGTGGAGTAGAGCAGGGTGTGTGTGGAGTAGAGCAGGGTGTGTGGAGTGGAGTAGAGTAGGGTGTGTGGAGTAGAGCAGGGTGTGGAGTGGAGTAGAGTAGGGTGTGTGGAGTGGAGTAGAGTAGGGTGTGTGGAGTAGAGCAGGGTGTGTAGAGTAGAGCAGGGTGTGTGGAGTGGAGTAGAGTAGGGTGTGTGGAGTAGAGTAGGGTGTGTGGAGTAGAGCAGGGTGTGTGGAGTAGAGCAGGGTGTGTGGAGTAGAGTAGAGTAGGGTGTGTGGAGTAGAGTAGGGTGTGTGGAGTAGAGCAGGGTGTGTGGAGTGGAGTAGGGTGTGTAGAGTGGAGTAGGGTGTGTGGAGTAGAGTAGGGTGTGTGGAGTAGTGTGTGTGGAGTGGAGTAGTGTGTGTGGAGTGGAGTAGTGTGGGTGGGTGTGTAGTAGAGCAGGGTGTGTAGAGTAGAGCAGGGTGTGTGGAGTGGAGTAGAGTAGGGTGTGTGGAGTAGAGCAGGGTGTGTGGAGTGGAGTAGAGTAGGGTGTGTGGAGTAGAGCAGGGTGTGTGGAGTGTAGTAGAGTAGGGTGTGTAGAGTAGAGCAGGGTGTGTGGAGTGGAGTAGAGCAGGGTGTGTGGAGTAGAGCAGGGTGTGTGGAGTGGAGTAGAGTAGGGTGTGTGGAGTAGAGCAGGGTGTGTGGAGTAGAGCAGGGTGTGTGGAGTAGAGTAGGGTGTGTGGAGTAGAGTAGAGTAGGGTGTGTGGAGTAGAGCAGGGTGTGTGGAGTGGAGCAGGGTGTGTGGAGTGGAGTAGAGCAGGGTGTGTGGAGTGGAGTAGAGCAGGGTGTGTGGAGTGGAGTAGAGCAGGGTGTGTGGAGTAGAGTAGGGTGTGTGGAGTAGAGCAGGGTGTGTGGAGTGGAGTAGGGTGTGTGGAGTGGAGTAGGGTGTGTAGAGTGGAGTAGGGTGTGTGGAGTAGAGTAGGGTGTGTGGAGTGGAGTAGTGTGTGTGGAGTGGAGTAGGGTGTGTGGAGTAGAGCAGGGTGTGTAGAGTAGAGCAGGGTGTGTGGAGTGGAGTAGAGTAGGGTGTGTGGAGTAGAGCAGGGTGTGTGGAGTGGAGTAGAGTAGGGTGTGTGGAGTAGAGCAGGGTGTGTGGAGTGTAGTAGAGTAGGGTGTGTAGAGTAGAGCAGGGTGTGTGGAGTGGAGTAGGTGCAGGGTAGAGCAGGGTGTGGAGTGGAGCAGGGTGTGTGGTGTGGAGTAGAGTAGGGTGTGTGGAGTAGAGCAGGGTGTGTGGAGTGGAGCAGGGTGTGTGGAGTAGAGTAGGGTGTGTGGAGTAGAGTAGAGTAGGGTGTGTGGAGTAGAGCAGGGTGTGTGGAGTGGAGCAGGGTGTGTGGAGTGGAGTAGAGCAGGGTGTGTGGAGTGGAGTAGAGCAGGGTGTGTGGAGTAGAGCAGGGTGTGTGGAGTGGAGTAGAGTAGGGTGTGTAGAGTAGAGCAGGGTGTGTGGAGTAGAGCAGGGTGTGTGGAGTAGAGCAGGGTGTGTGGAGTGGAGTAGAGTAGGGTGTGTGGAGTGGAGTAGAGTAGGGTGTGTGGAGTAGAGCAGGGTGTGTGGAGTGGAGTAGAGTAGGGTGTGTGGAGTGGAGTAGAGTAGGGTGTGTGGAGTAGAGTAGGGTGTGTGGAGTAGAGCAGGGTGTGTGGAGTGGAGTAGAGTAGGGTGTGTGGAGTAGAGTAGAGTAGGGTGTGTGGAGTAGAGCAGGGTGTGTGGAGTGGAGTAGAGTGTGTGGAGTAGAGTAGGGTGTGTGGAGTAGAGCAGGATGTGTGGAGTGGAGTAGAGTGTGTGGAGTGGAGTGGAGTGGAGCAGGGTGTGTGGAGTGGAGCAGGGTGTGTGGAGTGGAGTGGAGCAGGGTGTGTGGAGTAGAGTAGGGTGTGTGGAGTAGAGCAGGGTGTGTGGAGTAGAGTAGAGTAGGGTGTGTGGAGTAGAGTAGGGTGTGTAGAGTGGGACTTTAGTATAAGCCACCTGCCTCTCTGCATGTAGACGAACACAGCATGTAGACAGACGAACACAGCATGTAGACGAACACAGCACGTAGACACGAACACAGCACGTAGACACGAACACAGCACGTAGACGAACACAGCACGTAGACACGAACACAGCACGTAGACGAACACAGCACGTAGACGAACAC
Source organism: Oncorhynchus nerka (assembly GCF_034236695.1). Lineage (NCBI taxonomy): Eukaryota > Metazoa > Chordata > Actinopteri > Salmoniformes > Salmonidae > Oncorhynchus > Oncorhynchus nerka. Next base: position 9,784,842 of record NC_088406.1, read on the forward strand.
AGCACGTAGACGAACACAGCACGTAGACGAACACAGCACGTAGACGAACACAGCACGTAGACGAACACAGCACGTAGACGAACACAGCACGTAGACACGAACACAGCACGTAGACGAACACAGCACGTAGACGAACACAGCACGTAGACGAACACAGCACGTAGACGAACACAGCACGTAGACGAACACAGCACGTAGACGAACACAGCACGTAGACGAACACAGCACGTAGACGAACACAGCACGTAGACGAACACAGCATGTAGACGAACACAGCATGTAGACGAACACAGCACGTAGACGAACACAGCAGCCTGTGTTATTGACCAAACAGATGATAATAACGTGGTTCGTGTTGTTCTGTCCGGTTTTCCTGATTTGGCCTGGAAATATGTTTTGTGAGGAAAACATTGGCAGAGACAACAGGTCAGAGCAGGTTGGTTATACAGTGAGGTGTACACTTACTAACCCAGAACAATGACAACATATCACTACGTTAGCTCACTGCGGCGTTTCATCATATAATCACGTTTCAACTGGGAGTTAACCAAGTTTCATTTTTTAAGTTTCAAAACGGTAACTCTTCTCTTTTTTTTTTAGCTTTTGTAAAAACAATTCTCTAACTTGTACTCTTCTAGAGTCAATAGACTGTGCAATCTCTTAGTGGCAACCAAATTGCTGTATAAAAAGGACACCAGGGAACAAAAAAAAGGTGGTTCCTCTTCCGTTGAGTGGTGATCCTGCCTCTCAGCACCATCACATGGCTGCTAGCAGGACCACACAGGGTGTGGGTCATTCTTCCCTCAGTAACTATGGAAACTTGGCCTTTTTAGGTTTGATTCTTCTCTTCAGCTGAATCATCTTGATCCTCAGCCACGCACAGACACACACACACACATACACACTGGAGTAACAAGGTTAAAAAGCCACGTGAACCTTTAAAACAACACACATCAGTGAAGAGAGAACAAGGCAAAAGGTTTGAAACAGCCACTGGACAGTGTGGGGGAAAGAGGTGGCTGGGCTCACTACGTGAGGTCACTACGTGAGGTGAGTTCTGTGGGACAGGACACTGAGTTGACAGGGGAAAAAAATGGATCTCTTCTAAATTAACACATTAAAGAATTTCTCCTCCCGTGAGTGCGTCCATCCATCCTTTAAAACAGCCCCAGCTCAGCCTGACTTCCTGCCTGTCTGTGGTGCAGCCTGCCAGTAACTGATGGTGTTTGGGGGTACAGCAGGACAACTAAGTGCTTTACTCAGTAACAAAACTAAACTCAGTATTCAGAGAGCCTAGGATTCAATCCTTTTTGTCTTCTCAGAGTTCATTATATCTTCTCCTACATCTTGGTTTGGGAACCACTTCTCTCCTTTCTCTCAGGAAAGAGACTGTGTATAAAAATGGCCATTAAGCTTGGCTTTGGCTGTTGCCCTCTTCTGTCCAATAGGAGAAGACCGGGGCGAGGGTCAAAGGGCAGAGGTTGTGAGGTCTTGAGAAGGGGTGTGAGGGGAGGGGGGTTCAGAACTCCCACTCAGATGGGTCTTCCTTGCCGGCAGCCTTCTCCAGTCTGTGGATGATATTGTTGAGGTTGGCAGCTTTCTTCTTGCGCAGGGTATTGTCCCTGGGGTTCCTAGCCGGGGTTGAGGTGTGACTGGCTGGGGCTGAGAGAGAGAGACCTGCCTCAGGGGGACCGAAGAGGCTGCTGCTGCTGGAGCCCGGCCCGGCCGAACCTGAGGTAGTGCAGTTTCTCGGGACAGGGGATCCACCTGACACCCCAGCTTCAACCCTGACCTCCATGTCCTGGTCCTCAGAGGCCTCTTTGTGCTCCTCTGGCCCTGTAGGCCTCCGGTGGCGACCCTCCACCGTGCCATCGGACTCTGTCCCGTCACAGCTGTCCCCCTCCCCTGCTTTAGCTGCTGCTGCTGACCCTGCAGCCTGAATCTCCTCTATGAAGAGCTCCCTGCGGATACGAGACCTGGGGAGGGACGGAGAGCAGGGGGTTAAAGACTAGGTAATGAAGAGCTCCCTGCGGATACGAGACCTGGGGAGGGACGGAGAGCAGGGGGTTAAAGACTAGATCTATGAAGAGCTCCCTGCGGATACGAGACCTGGGGAGGGACGGAGAGCAGGGGGTTAAAGACTAGGAGCGGATACGAGAGTTAAAGACTAGTGAAGAGCTCCCTGCGGAAAGACCTGGGGAGGGACGGAGAGCAGGGGTTAAAGACTGATGAAGAGCTCCCTGCGGATACGAGACCTGGGGAGGGACGGAGAGCAGGGGGTTAAAGACTAGATCTATGAAGAGCTCCCTGCGGATACGAGACCTGGGGAGGGACGGAGAGCAGGGGGTTAAAGACTAGGTCTACGAAGAGCTCCCTGCGGATACGAGACCTGGGGAGGGACGGAGAGCAGGGGGTTAAAGACTAGGTCTACGAAGAGCTATCTGGGGATACGAGACCTGGGGAGGGACGGAGAGCAGGGGGTTAACGACTAGGTCTACGAAGAGCTATCTGGGGATACGAGACCTGGGTAGGGGGGAGGGGACGGAGAGCAGGGGGTTGGGGAACGAGACCTGGGGAGGTCTACGAAGAGCTATCTGGGGATACGAGACCTGGGGAGGGACGGAGAGCAGGGGGTTAACGACTAGGTCTACGAAGAGCTCCCTGCGGATACGAGACCTGGGGAGGGACGGAGAGCAGGGGGTTAAAGACTAGGTCTACGAAGAGCTATCTGGGGATACGAGACCTGGGGAGGGACGGAGAGCAGGGGGTTAAAGACTAGGTCTATGAAGAGCTATCTGCGGATACGAGACCTGGGTAGGGACGGAGAGCAGGGGGTTAACTGTTCTCTCTAGGGTAGGTGGCAGCATTTGAAATTTTGGATGAAAAGCATGCCCAAATTAAACTGCCTTCTACTCGGGCCCAGAAGATAGGATATGCATATAATTAGTATAATTGGATAGAAAACACTAAAGTTTCCAAAACTGTTAAAATAATGTCTGTGAGTATAACAGAACTGATTTGGCAGGCGAAAACCTGAGAAAAATCCATTCAGGAAGTAGGATTTGTTTTGTTGTTGTAGTTTTCTGTTCAATACAGTATCCATTGATTTAAGACTCAAATTGCAGTTCCTGTGCCTTCCACTAGATGTCAACAGTCTTTTGAAATAGTTTAAGGCTTGTATTCTGAAAAATTAGGGATTAAGAGCAGTCTGAATGAGTGGACCCTGCCGTGTCACAGAGCTTTTTCATTTAGCGCGACCGAGTGCGCGCCTTTCTTGTTGACCTTTTATATTGAAGACGTTATTGTCCGGTTGAAATATTATAGATCATTTAGGCTAAAAACAACCTGAGGATTGAATATAAACATTGTTTGACATGTTTGTACGAACTTTACGGATACAATTTGGATTTTTTTTGTCTGCCTGTTGTGACTGTGTTTGAGCCTGTGGATTACTGAAGAAAACGCGTGAACAAAACAGAGGTTTTTGGATATAAAGAGATTCTTTATCGAACAAAAGGAACATTTATTGAATAAATGAATGTCTTCTGAGTGCAAACATATGAAGATCATCAAAGGTAAGGGATTCATTTTATCTCTATTTCTGACTTGTGTAACTCTTCTACTTGGCTGGTTACTGTTTGTAATGATTTGTCTGTTACTGTTTGTAATGAATTGTATGGTATGCTTTCGAAGTAAGGCATTTTTTAAATCTGACACCGTGGTTGGATTTAATTTAATTATGCCAGTGTGTTTTCATTAATTGAAAACCCTTAATCTATTTTATGAGAATTTGTAAGATTCTTGTTTGCATAAAATAGACGGAGACCAGCCATTTCAATAATAGGTAACAGAATGTATTCTCGGAGCGTGCTGCCACGTTACCACGAGCAACAGTTTATATACAATACCATGACGTCATTTCATTGTTTAACAGAATCCCCTCCTCCAGACCGGGTCAAAGGGAACTTTAAAGGTTCATTGTGAGTTCATTCTGACCCCCCCAGCACATACACAGGACACACAACACAACTGAATTAACTTTTGACCCCTCAACATTATCGATCACCACTTAGCTGACAGTTCTAATTAACAGAAAACCTAGGAATGCACTCACGTCCTTATCTAAAACACCCCAGAGCTCAGTTTCATCGGTTCAACCATAACTACCTTATCTGTTTACTTAATCCACAACCCATTTCTTTCTTCCTAGTTGTAATGGTGTTCATTAACTTTAATTACTCCTTGTCTGTGTCACACAATCCCTTCTTATGACCTCATACTGTTAATCAGATATAAAAAAACATATAGTTTACTTAGTTACAGTTCCATTTAAAATGATTTGTTCAGTCATTTAATCATAATTTTCCCAACAATACCCTAGAGAGGTTAAAGACTAGGTCTATGAAGAGGGGAGGGACAGAGAGCAGAGTGTTAAAGACTGACTCCTCAAACACAACTGGACATCATATGTCAACCAGAAGACCGTAAGTAGAAGTAGATTTGAACTAAACAGTCACCAACTCCACAGTGTGTAATATCACAGCACTAGGATTCACATCAACAGAACAGACATGGTCTAATGAATTAGTTATAGCTCTGTTCCTATCCCACACAGGACTCTTAATAAACATATTTCACTGGTGCTATCAACTTCAAAGAGTTAGAAGCACCACATGAAATTTAAGAGCACCAGAAAATAAGATGTATTAAATTGATTGCGATGGAGCCAATATTGGGCCTAATTGAATTCTAGCTGCTTTTGAAGTACATGTTGTGTACTACAATCCAATATGTAACACCGTAAAGACATTGGTCTAGTTTATTATAAAAGCCGAAATGTTCATACGAATACCTGTCATTGAAATTACAACTTCATTTGTGGAATATCAGGTTTCTAGATTTGGTAAAAAAGTTCATTTCCATTTGAACCTTTATTTAAATAGGCAAGTCAGTTAAGAACAAATTCTTATTTACAATGACGGCCTACCCCAAAACCCGGACGACACTGGGCCAATTGTGCGCCGCTCTATGGGACTCGCAATCAGGGCTGGTTGTGATATGTAATGTAAATCCAAGATGGCTTATTGCTGACATGGAGGCCCGCCGATCCATCGAGACTGGTCTGCGGACGTAATTGTCCGATGTGGTTTCAATAGGCTTTTCCATTGCGATGTTGCCGAAGACCCATATGTTAGCCCCGGCCCGCTAGCTTTCTGAACCCAGTGTCTCCCTCTCGTCTAACAAAGTTGCGACTTCCGAACGGCTCCCTGACTCACCTATTGCTGCTCATTGGACCCTATGATCACTTGGCTACACATGCCTCTCTCTAATGTCATTATGCCTTGTCAACTGCTTTTAATTCACTGTAGAGCCCCCAGTCCTGCTCAACATGCCTTAGATAGCTCTTTTATCCCACCCCCCACACATGCGGAGAGCTCACCTGGCTTAACTGGTGTCTCCAGAGATGCAAGCTTTTTCATTGTCACTCAAATGCCTAGGTTTACCTCCAGTGTACTCAAATCATACAATACCCTTGTCTGTACATTATGACCTGGATCTATTCTACCACGCCCAGAAATCTGCTCCTTTTATTCTCTGTTCCCATTGCACTAGACAACCAGTTCTTTTAGCCGTACCATTATCCTACTCCTCTGTTCCTCTGGTGATGTAGAGGTTAACCCAGGCCCTGTAGCCCCCAGCATTACACCTATTCCCCAGGCGCTCTCATTTGTTGACTTCTGTAACCGCAAGCGCCTTGGTTTCATGCATGTTGACATCAGAAGCCTCCTCCCTAAGTTTGTTTTATTCACTGCTTCAGCACACTCCGACAACCCTGATGTCCTAGCCGTGTATCCTGGTTTAGGAAGGCCACCAAAAATCCTGAAATTTCCATGCCCAACTACAACATTTTCCATCAAGATAGCAACTCTGCTCTCTTTGGCAGTTCTATCAACTGCAGAGAGAGCCTGCAGAGTTCTGTCATACTATCCAGGTCTGTGCCCAAACAGTTTGAGCTTCTACTTTTAAAAATCCACCTGTCCAGAAATAAGTCTCTCACTGTTGCCGCTTCTTATAGACCCCCCTCAGCCCCCAGCTGTGCCCTGGACACCATATATGAATTGATTGCCCCCCATCTATCTTCAGAGTTCGTACTGTTAGGTGACCTAAACTGGGATATGCTTAGCACCCCAGTCGTCCTACAATCTAAGATAGATGCCATCAATCTCACACAAATTATCAAGGAACCTACCAGGTACAACCCTAAAATAGTAAACATGGGCATAGATTTAATCATAGATTTAATCCTGACCAACTTGCCCTCTAAATACACCTCTGCTGTCTTCAACCAGAATCTAAGGGATCACTGCCTCATTGCCTGCGTCCGTAATGGGTCCGCGGTAAAACGACCACCCCTCATCACTGTCAAACGCTCCCTAAAACACTTCTGTGAGCAGGCCTTTCTAATCAACCTGGCCGGGGTATCCTGGAAGGATATTGACCTCATCTCATCAATATAGGATGCCTGGCTATTCTTTAAAAGTGCTTTCCTCACCATCTTAAATAAGCATACCCCATTCAAAAAACGTAGAACTAAGAACAGATATAGCCCCTGGTTCACTCCAGACTTGACTACCCTTGACCAGCACAAAAACATCCTGTGGCGTACTGCATTAGCACCGAATAGCCCCCTGCGATATGCAATTTTTCAGGTAAGTGTGGAACCAATATACACAGTCAGTTAGGAAAGCTAAGGCTAGCTTTTTCAAACAGAAGTTCGCATTCTGTAGCACTAATTCCCAAATGTTTTGGGACACTGTAAAGTCCATGGAGAATAAGAGCACCTCCTCCCAGCTTCCCACTGCACTGAGACTAGGAAACACTGTCACCACCGATAAATCTATGATAATCGAGAATTTCAAATAACTTTTTTCCATGGCTGGCCATGCTTTCCACCTGGCAACCCCTACCAACAGCTCTGATGCCCCCCCCCCACCCCCCGCAGAAACATGCCCAAGCCCTCACCGTTTCTCCTTCACCCAAATTCAGATAGCTGAAGTTCTGAAAGAGCTGCAAAATCTGGACCCCTACAAATCAGCTGGGCTGGAAAATCTGAACCATCTCTTTCTAAAATTACCCGCCGAAATTGTTGCAACCCCTATTACCAGCCTGTTCAACCTCTCTTTCATATCGTCTGAGATCCCTAAAGATTTGAAAGTTGCCGCGGTCATCCCCCTCTTCAAATGGCGTGACACTCTAGACCCAAACTGTTACAGACCTATATCAATCTTGCCCTGCGCCTCTCTAAAGTTAACAAACTGATCACCGACCATTTCAAATCCCACCGTACCCTCTCCGCTATGCAATCTGGTTTCTGAGCTGGTCACGGGTGCACCTCAGCCACGCTCAAGGTCCTAAACGATATCATAACTGCCATCGATAAAGGACAGTACTGTGCAGCAGTCTTCATCGACCTGGTCAAGAGTTTCGACTCTATCAATCAGACAGAGTTCAGTGTGTCAAATCGGAGGGTCTGTTGTCAGGATCTCTGGCAGTCTCTATGGGGGTGCCACAGGGTTCAATTCTTGGGCCGACTCTTTTCTCTGTATATATCAATGATATCGCTCTTGCTGCTGGTACACCTGAACACCTGAACGCAGACGACACCATTCTGTATACATCTGGCCCTTCTATTAAACTTCTGAACGAGTTTCAATGACATACAACATTCCTTCCATGTTCTCCAACTGCTCTTAAATGCAAGTAAAAATAAATGCATGCTCTAAAACCAATTGCTACCCGCACCCGCCCGCCGTTCTCCTCTGGACGGTTCTGACTTAGAATATGTGGACAACCACAAATACCTAGGTGTCTGGTTAGACTGTAAACTTCCCTTCCAGACTCATATTAAGCATCTTCAATCCAAAATTAAATCTAGAATCAGCTTCCTATATTTCACAACAAAGCCTCTTTTACTCATGCTGCCAAACATACCCTTGTAAAACTGACTATCCTACAAATCCTTGACTTCGGCGATGTCATTTACAAAATATCCTCCAACGCTCTACTCCGGAAATTGGATGCAGTCTATCACCGTGCCATCCGTTTTGTCACCAAAGCCCCATATACTAGCCACCACTGCGACCTGTATGCTCTCGTTGGCTGGCCCTCGTTACATATTCGTCACCAAACCCACTGGCTCCAGCTCATCTATACATTTTTGCTAGGTAAAGCGCTGCCTTATCTCAACTCACTGGTCACCATAGCAACACCCACTCGTAGCACGCGCTCCACCAACAGGTATATTTCACTGGTCATCCCCAAAGCCATCACCTACTTTGGCCGCCTTTCCTTCCAGTCCTCTGCTGCCAATGACTGGAACGAATTGCAAAAATCAGTGAAGCTGGAGTCTTATATCTCCCTCACTAACTTTAAGCATCAGCGGTCAGAGCAGATTACCGATCACTGTACCTGTACAAAGCCCATCTGTAAATAGCCCACCGAACTACCTCATCCCCATATTTTTTTTTTTTTGTTGCTATTTTGCACCCCGGTATCTCTACTTGCACATCATTATCTGCACATCTATCACTCCAGTGTTATTGCTCAATTGAAATTATTTTGCCTCTATGGCCTATTTATTTCCTTACCTCCCTACTCTTCTACATTTACACACTGTACATATATTTTTCTATTGTGTTATTGACTGTACGTTTGTTTATGTGTAACTCTGTGTTGTTTTTGTCGCACTGCTTTGCTTCATCTTGGCCAGGTCGCAGTTGAAAATGAGAACTCATTCTCAGTTGACCTACCTGGTTAACCTCTCTTGGGTAGGGGGTAGTATTTTGACATCCAGATGAAAAGTGTGCCCAAAGTAAACTGCCTGTTACTCAGGCCCAGAAGCTAGGATATGCATATAATTGGTAGATTTGGATAGAAAACACACTAAAGTTTCTAAAAATGTTAAAATAATGCCTGAGTATAACAGAACTGATTTGGCAGGTGAAAACCCGAGGACAAACCATCCAGGGGAAAATAAATTGAGGTCATGGGATTGATTCAGATACCCTTATTATTGTTCAGTGCTTCCACTAGATGTCAACAGTCTTTAGAAATTGTTCTATGTTTTTCTTTTGAGAAATTAAGAAGTAGTCCTATTCAGTGTGAGTGTCACTCCAGGTGGACTCTACTATTTTGGTGCACGTGAACAGGAGCGCGCTCCACGTTGTTTTTATCCGGTATTAGAAACCGATTATTCAGTCTTAAATTTTATCGATTGTTTACGTTTTAGGGTACCCGAGGTTGGCTTAGGAACATTGTTTGAAATGTTTGGACCAAGTTTACAGGTAACTTATTAGATACTTTGTAGGCATGTTGGGCGAGTTGAAACCGGTGTATTTCTGAATCAAACGCGCCAAATAAATGGACATTTTTGGGTATTAAAGAAGGACATTATCGAACAAAAGGACCATTTGTGATGTTTCTGGGACATTTTGGAGTGCCAACAGAAGAAAATCTTCAAAACCCAAATGAGTTGTACTTTAGATCCCACACCCTAAGCTTAGCCTGATAGTGCAGTGACTGACCTGTAGTTGTGGAACCAGTTGATAACAGTGCTGGTCTTCAGGTGAAGCTGGGAGGCCAGCTCCTCAATGGTTTTGGGGGAGGGGTAGGGTTTCTCCTGGTAAGCCCTCTTCAGAGCCTCCTTCTCCTCGGGACCCAGAACCACTCGGATCTTCTTCTGGTACAGCTGAGGAGGCTGCTGGTGCTGGGGGCTGGCACTCTGGAGGAAGTCTGGCCCTGCCAGGCCACCGTCCATAGAATGGCCGTCACTCAGCGAACTGTGGCGCCTCTTCAGGTAGGCTGGGGAGAGACAGAGAAAGGATGAGATTTTGTTGTAGATAAGCACACAGTGTACTAGTACCAACAACCACTAGGGGGCGGTAATGTCTAACTGTAGCAATACAAGGACAGAGTCAGCCTCTGAAAACACCACAGCCTTAATGTGCAAATGACAGCATGGATTTGACATTCTCTAATCTCCTACAGTACAGTACAGTACACACTGATCCAATAAAAGAGAAGAGAAACCCAAATACAGCACAAGCCTACAAGGCCATGTACATGTGTCTGTAACTTCACCGTGATACACGACACAGAGTCAACTCATGGTTTGTCTGCCTTTCCTCCCAGCTCTGCTATTGGTCAGGTCCACTCCCACAGCTCTATTCTGACCTCTGATCACCGACTAGGGCCAACTTCATCCTGCTGCCTGCACTCAGTGACCTCCAACATGTGGTTCAGCCTCTTAACTCCAGGCCTGCTGTGGGAATGCTCAATGGGACACTAACCGCCTGCACAGAAACAGTTGGGGTAGCTAGGCCTGGTCACAGTAGCAGTAGCCTGGTCCCAGATCTGTTGGTACTTTTGCCTGCTCCATTGTCATTGTCAAGCAAATCATGTTTCACATGACAATTCCATAAGGAGTTGTCTAGAGACTAGAAACAGACTGGTACCCAGGCTATATTAAAGAGACCAGGAACAGACTGGTACCCAGGCTATATTAAAGAGACCAGGAACAGACTGGTACCCAGGCTATATTAAAGAGACCAGGAACAGACTGGTACCCAGGCTATATTAAAGAGACCAGGAACAGACTGGTACCCAATCACGGCCGGTTGTGATACAGCCTGGATTCGAACCAGGGTGTCTCTAGTGACGCGTTTAGCACTGAGATGCAGTGCCTTAGACCTCTGTACCACTCGGAGTCCCTTACTGCACGGATCCATTCATCCACTGCTTCCTGGTTCCATTCATCTACTGCTTCCTGGTTCCATTCATCCACTGCTTCCTGGTTCCATTCATCTACTGCTTCCTGGTTCCATTCATCTACTGCTTCCTGGTTCCATTCATCTACTGCTTCCTGGTTCCATTCATCTACTGCTTCCTGGTTCCATTCATCTACTGCTTCCTGGTTCCGTTCATCCACTGCTTCCTGGTTCCGTTCATCTACTGCTTCCTGGTTCCATTCATCTACTGCTTCCTGGTTCCATTCATCCACTGCTTCCTGGTTCCATTCATCCACTGCTTCCTGGTTCCATTCATCTACTGCTTCCTGGTTCCATTCATCTACTGCTTCCTGGTTCCATTCATCTACTGCTTCCTGGTTCCATTCATCCACTGCTTCCTGGTTCCATTCATCTACTGCTTCCTGGTTCCATTCATTTACTGCTTCCTGGTTCCGTTCATCTACTGCTTCCTGGTTCCATTCATCTACTGCTTCCTGGTTCCATTCATCCACTGCTTCCTGGTTCCATTCATCTACTGCTTCCTGGTTCCATTCATCTACTGCTTCCTGGTTCCATTCATCCACTGCTTCCTGGTTCCATTCATCCACTGCTTCCTGGTTCCATTCATCCACTGCTTCCTGGTTCCATTCATCTACTGCTTCCTGGTTCCTGGATGAATGGCTCAGCGTCGTCCGGGTTTGGCCGGGGGTAGGCAGTCATTGTAAATTAGACTTTGTTCTTAGCTGACTTGTCTAGTTAAATTTTTAAAAAGGGGGAGGAAAAATGATAGTAATCGCTGACTGCTGCCGTTTATAATTGATGAAGATGATGACTGATGTCACATCCAATAGAGCTAATTATTATCCGTGAGAGAGACAGAATGCGGAGAGAGAGAGATCATTACCTTTCTTCTCCAGGCGTTTCATGTCCATCAGTTTCTCCACTTTGTGTGGGTCCTGCAGCCAGAACTGCATGCGGACGAATGGCTCACGTCCCTTCAGACTCAGCTTGTGCCAGGGCTTAGGCCGAGCCAGCAGATCAGACACCGAGCCCTGGGTCAGACCCAGGATACTCTCCCCAAACAGACGCTGCCCTGGGGGGAGAGAGAGTAGAGAGAGAAGGGGTCAGGCTGGAGGCTGGATAGACTACCATGAATTGGGAGAGCTTGTATATGGAGATGAATCTAAAGTGAGATGGGGTGAAACTATAAGTGAAAGACAAAGAGGAAAATATATATATATATATAAATAAATAAAAACAGGAAATAGGTGAGAGAGAATAAAGAAGGGAAGAGAGAGAGAAGAGGAAGGAGAAAACAGATAGAGACTGAAGGTATCGTAAAAGTCTGAGTCTCACCAAGGTTGTTATCAGTCAGAACCTCCTTGACCTTCTTGGTGAGGACGTATGTGTCCAGCTCAGGAGACATGGCTATCGTCTCCTGGATGCTGAGGCCTGTGATGGGGCCAGGGAGTGGCAGGGGCGTACCGGGCTGGGACTCTCCCCCTGAGGGCTCACCAGATGGGGGCTCCAGAGACGGGGCCTGGGGGGCCAGAGGGTCCCGGTCGCCCCCTAAACCATTGAGTGACTCCTCAGCAGAGCTCAGTGGAGACCCTGGAGGAGGGCTGCAGCTGGCTGAGGTCTGGCTGGGAGTGCCATCTGCTGGGGCAGGGCTGCAGCTGGCTGAGGTCTGGCTGGGAGTGCCCTCTGCTGGGGCAGGGCTGCAGCTGGCTGAGGTCTGGCCCTCTGCTGGAGGAGAGAAAACGCAAGGCAGGAGCAGACAGTACAGTAGGTCAGTACGGTATGCATGCCAGTAGATACCCATAGACTTCCAGTCATTGAGCTAAAACCCGTTAACATTAGTTCGCGAGATTACCTCATACTGGACACAGAGACAAAAATGGTATGCATATGAGTTCATCTGACTCTGGGGAAGATGCCAAAATCCCAAAGTATCCTTTTTCCCTCCCATAATGCCCTCTGTCCCCTCCCTGTCTCTGTCCTGTTTTGCAGAAGGCTGGAATAGAGCAGTCATGGAGAGCTGTCAGTGTGGGTTATGTCCTCTTTGTGCCTAGAGAGAGACCCTGCTGCCAAAACAGAGGCCTGACAACAGGGCTGGGGAGGGAGGGAAGGGGCGAGAGAGGAGGAGGGGTGAGAAAATGGTAGCAACCCCCCAGCTATCAACAGGGCTGGGGTGGAAAGGGAGAGAGAGGGAGAAGGGGTAACATAATGGTACTGTAGCAACCCCCCAGCTATCAACAGGGCTGGGGTGGAAAGGGAGAGAGAGGGAGGGGGGAGGGGAGAAGGGGTAACATAATGGTACTGTAGCAACCCCCCAGCTATCAACAGGCTAAGAGAGCAGTGTATGGAGCGAGATACCTGACAAAAGGTTGAACGTACGTATCATTAGGATCGTAAGAAAATCCATAAGTAATTCCTACGCGAGCGTTGCAAAATACGCTTAGAAATCTATGTTATTCAATAATTGCACCCACACTGCTCATGCGCGCCAACAAGCGTCTGCCTTGCCCAAGGGCTAAAATAGAAGTCAGTTCTATTTCTGACGCAGATCGCGCTGCAAGTCCTGCCTCTCCCATCTCCTCATTGGTTTATAGAAGCAGGTACCCACGTGCCATCTCCTCATTGGTTATACCCACGTGGGTGACTGAAAGACTAACAAGGTCAGTGGTGGTAATGCACCTAATTTATGAAAGTTGCCAATTGCATTATAAAGTCAAGAGAAGAAAAGGCCTGGAAGGAAGAGAGATGACTAGACATGATTCGGTTGACCGTTTTTTTTGTGTGGATTAATTAGCAGATTAGCAGATTTTACATTTCAGGTAAAATAACAACTCAATGTTTATATCCCAGGACGAATTAGCGAGCAAGTGCACGCTAACTAGCTAAATTGCCATAAATGTTTAATGCTTTTCGACCTGTCCCCAAATTAATACAATTGGTTCAGAGTTTGTTTTGATATTTTAACTTGTGTGTTGTTTGGTGTAGGGGGACAAAATAAATGTATGTACGATGGCGCACGCGAGCAGCCGGTTTGGGCTCCATGTTAGGTAGTCTCCGTATAGGTTATTCCCTCCATCGCAACACTGCTGCCCAGATGAAGAGCTTGTGATCTCCATGCAGCACCACAGTACCATGCGCCTTCAGAAAATAACCCCTCAGCCTCAGAAGATGCCCTTCTGGAGGGGTTCAGCCATAGAGTCATTATACCCTAATGTCGGACCATTTACCTACAGTGGCTTGCGAAAGTATTCACCCCCTTGGCATTTTCCCTATTTTGTTGCCTTACAACCTGGAATTAAAATGGATTTTTGTATCATTTGATTTACACAACATGCCTACCACTTTTCACCCCCCAAAGTCAAGACTTTGTAGAGGCACCTTTTGCAGCAATTACAGCTGCAAGTCTCTTGGGGTATGTCTCTATAAGCTTGGCACAGCTGCATGTCTCTTGGGGTATGTCTCTATAAGCTTAGCACATCTAGCTACTGGGATTTTTGCCCATTCTTCAAGGCAAAACTGCTCCAGCTCCTTCACGTTGGATGGGTTCCGCTGGTGTACAACAATATTTAAGTCATACCACGGATTCTCAATTGGATTGAGGTCTGGGCTTTGACTAGGCCATTCCAAGACATTTAAATGTTTCCCCCTTTGGGATAGGGGGCAGTATTTTCACGTCCGGATGAAAAGCATTCCCAAAGTAAACCAAAGTAAACTGCCTGCTCATACACTCAGGCCCAGAAGCTAGGATATGCATATTATTAGTATTATATTTGGATAGAAAACACCCTGAAGTTTCTAAAACTGTTTGAATGATGTCTGTGAGTATAACAGAACTTATTTGGCAGGCGAAACCCAGAGGAAAAACCATCCAGGATTCTTTTTTTGAGGTCGCTCTCTTTTCAAAGAGATTTCAATGGGAATCTAGAATTCTAAGGCACTTGCTTGCAGTTCCTATCGCTTCCACTAGATGTCAACAGTCTTTAGAAATTGGTTGATGTTTTTCCTTTGAGAAATGAAGAAGTAGCCCTGTTCAGAACGAGGGTTGAGTGAAGTGTGCTGTTTATTAGAGGCGAGTGACCTGAAAGCTCCACTTTGTTTTCCTCCGGTATTGAACACAGTTTATCCCGTCTTAAATTTGATCGATTATTTACGTTAAAAAAATACCTAAAGTTGTATTAGGAAAGTTGTTTGAAATGTTTGGACAAAGATTACAGGTAACTTGAGATATTTTGTAGTCATGTTGCGCGAGTTGGAACTGGTGTTTTTCTGGAACAAACGCGCCAAATAAATTGACATTTTGGATATATAATTACGGAATTAATCGGAAAAAAAGGACCATTTGTGATGTTTATGGGACATATTGGAGTGGCAACAGAAGAAGCTCATCAAAGGTAAGGCATGAATTCTATCTTTATTTCTGAGTTTCGTGTTGCGCCAGGCGGGTTGAAATATGATTGTTTGTCTTTGTTTGATGGAGTGCTATCCTCAGATAATAGCATTGTTTGCTTTCGCCGTAAAGCCTTTTTGAAATCTTGACACGTTGGCTGAATTAACAACAAGTGTAGCTTTAATTTGGTGTATTGCATGTGTAATTTCATGAAAGTTTAATAAATATAGTAATTTAATTTTAATTTGGCGCTCTGCCATTTCACCGGATGTTGGTCAGGTGGGACGGTAGCGTCCCATCTAGCCTACGGAGGTGAACCTCTGTCCCAGTCTCAAATCTCTGGAAAACTGAAACAGATTTCCATCAAGAATTTCCCTGTATTTAGCACCATCCATCATACCTTAAATTCTGACCAGTTTCCCAGTCCCTCCCGATGAAAAACATCCCCACAGCATGATGCTGGGATGGTATTCTCGGGGTGATGAGATGTGTTTGGTTTGCGCCAGGCATAGCATTTTCCTTGAAGGCCAAAAAGCCCAGAGTACCTTCTTCAGGGTTCTCTTTGGTCTCTTTGTTGCCTCTCTGATTAATGCCCTCCTTGCCTGGTCTGTGAGTTTTGGTGGGCGGCCCACTCTTGGCAGGTTTGTTGTGGTGCCATATTCTTTCCATTTTTTAATAAGGGATTTAATGGTGCTCCGTGGGATGTTCAAAGTTACTGATAATATTTTTTATAACCCAACACCGATCTGTAATTCTCTACAACGTTGTCCCTGTCCTGTTTGGAGAGCTCCTTGGTCTTCATGGTGCCCTTAGCTTAGTGGTGTTGCAGACTATGGGCCTTTCAGAACAGGTGTATATATACTGAGATCATGTGACACTTAAATAAAGTCCACCTGTGTGCAATCTAACTAATTATGTGACTTCTGAGGGTAATTGGTTGCACCAGATCTTATTTAGGTACTTCATAGCAAAGGGGGTAAATACATAAGCACTGACCCAAGGTCTGTTCTGTGTGCAACCTTGTAAGTATTTAGTTCAGGTTTGGACTTGGGGAAGCTGATCCGAGATCTATTCGAAGAACCTCCCTAAAGTCTAGAACCACAGACCGATAGGACAACCGCCAACACAAAACACTGCAAGTTCTTTAAAAAAAAATCGTTACTGTCATTTTATTTTTTGTAATTGAAAATAGATTTCTAAGTCTTTTTGTAAATGATTGTAAAGCCCAATATGGATTTATTTGTATTGCTTTTAATCTTTTTAAATGAATTTATCTTATTAACACTTTGTTCTAGCTAGCTATTTATGTAGGTAGCTATCAAGTAAACACAATGAGCAACCAATTTTCTGTTTTTGATTTTTTTGAAACAAGTAAACAGGAAAAACGCCAAGGAGGATGAATACTTTTGCAAGGCACTGTACTAGCCAAATAAGGTGCAGAGCATACATGATGCGTGCATCTTGTCATTCCAACATCTTTCAACATTTAATTCATCCTTCATTCAGTTCAGTCAGTCACGATGTCATTTGTCTGAGTTGGAATAGGAACTAAATCAAAGAAAATAAGAACAAGAGGTCTCATCTATTTGTTTATTGAAATGATCAAAAACTCTCTCAAGATATTGGCAGCTCACTCACTCCATAGCAGTGCTCTCACCCAGGGTGTGTGTGTGGAGCTGCATGTGAGCCAGCAGTGTGATTCTGTTCATTTATAGCTCAGCAGTTGACTGTAAGTTGAGGTGGGCCTAATTGAGAGATGATCGTCAGCCAGTTGTTTGTCAATACACACACACACACACACACACACACACACACACACACACACACACACACACACACACACACACACAATTACCTTGGTTGTGAGCAGGCTTGATGTGTGTGTTCTGGCTCAGGTCACCGTTCAGCCACAGCTGCATACGCAGGCCTCTAGAGGTCATCTTGCTCCAAGGGTTCTGCCGAGACCCCACACCGTCACACATACTTCCCAGGGAAAGAGCCTAACACACACACACAATAAAAAAACATCAGTCACTCATACACGTTATGGAATGGCTAAACAGATACAGAGACATAAGCACACACACATTAACTAGGTTACGTATACAATGAATTGTGTTTGAGCTCAAAGCGGAGTGATTACTTTAGAGCTGGGTTGATTATAAATGAGGTATGTGAGACACTAACAGACAGAACGGGAGTCTGGATGGCTGTGATAAATATGGAGAGACTCCAGAACCCCCCCCCAGTAGTGAGTCACAGTGCTCACAGAGCTTGTGTGTTTATTCAAGACTGTGGTACTCACCTCTTTAGAGTCCTCCTGGGTGTGGTTCTCCTCTCCCCCCAGTGTGGGTGTATCTCTGCGGGGGTCTGGGTTCATGTTGCTCCACCATTGTTCCCTCCGGTGCCCCCCTCCAGGCCGGGCAGACCCCTCAGAGCTCCGACCCAGCCTGGGCACCCCATCAGCCAGGCGGTCTGGCACTGACACTCCCCTGTCCTCCCTCTTCACACAGGAGCTGAAGTCCAGGACTGTTGAGGGCGAGGAGGGGGAGACTGGGAGGGCGGTGGGGGTGTTCTTCAGGGAGAGAGCCAGAGGGGTGTAGGCAGGGAAGGAGGCAGCCAGATGGGAGACCAGTAAGTCCCTCTGGGAGTGAGAGGATGAAGTGGAGGAAGAAGAGGAGGCTTTGACTTTGAGGCTGGGTTCCACAGCAGCCTGTTGGGCCTCCATCTCTCTTCGAGCTTGTTCTAGGATGGAGCGGATGGCCTCGTCCGAACCACCGCCACCTCCTCCTCCTCCTCCTCTCAGCCCTCCACCAGGAGAAGGACCATGGGAGAAGTCTGCTGGGGGGGGAGAAAGGAGATAACAGATATCAGAGACTCTCTCTCTCTCACACACACTCAATTCTAAGTTAATTGTCTAAGAAGTTAGTATCCTCCAGTGTTGTATTTGAATAAGAAACACCACTATACAGTGCTTTCGGAAAGTTTCCCCCCCATCAATCTATGCACAATACCACATAATGACAAAGCAGATAACAGGTTTTTAGACATTTTTGCAAATGTATACAAAAAAATATATACAACTGAAATATCACATTTACATAAGTATTCAGACCCTTTACTCAGTACTTTGTTGAAGCACCTTTGGCAGCGATTACAGCCTCCATTCTTTTGGGTATGACACTACAAGCTTGGCACACCTCTGCAGATCCTCTCAAGCTCTGTCAGGTTGGATGAGGAGCGTTGCTGCACAGCTATTTTCAGGTCTCTCCAGAGATGTTCGATCAGGTTCAAGTCCGGGCTCTGGCTGGGACACTCAAGGACATTCAGAGACTTGTCCAAAAGCCACTCCTGGGTTGTCTTGGCTGTGTGCTTAGGGTCATTGTCCTGTTGGAAGGTGAACCTTCGCCCCAGTCTGAGGTCCTGAGCACTCTGGAGCAGGTTTCCATCAAGGATCTCTCTGTACTTTACTCCGTTCATCTTTCCCTCGATCCTGACTAGTCTCCCAGTACCTGCCGCTGAAAAACATCCCCACAGCTTGATGCTGCCAGCACCATGCTTCACTGTGGAGGTGGTGCTCTTGGGGTGATGAGAGGTGTTGTGTTTGCCCCAGACAAAGCAAAAAGCCCAGAGTACCTTCCATATGTTTGGGGAGTCTCCCACATGCCTTTTGGCCAACACCAAACGTGTTGCCCTCTTTATGTTTTTTAAGCAATGGCTGTTTTTTTTGGCCACTCTTCTGTAAAGCCCAGCAGGGATGGTTCCAGGTTTCCTCCAGACGTGACACTTGGTATTCAGGCCAAATAGTTCAATCTTGGTTTCATCAGACCAGATAATCTTTTTTCTCACGTTCTGAGAGTCCTTTAGGTGCCTTTTGGCAAACTCCAAGCAGGTTGTTGTGCTTTTTACTGAGGAGTTGCTGCCCACTGGCTCCAGGTCATCTACAAGGCCATGCTAGGCAAAGCTCCGCCTTATCTCAGCTCACTGGTCACGATGGCAACACCCATCCGTAGCACGCGCTCCAGCAGGTGTATCTCATTGATCATCCCTAAAGCCAACACCTCATTCGGCCGCCTTTCGTTCCAGTACTCTGCTGCCTGTGACTGGAACGAATTGCAAAAATCGCTGAAGTTGGAGAATTTTATCTCCCTCACCAACTTCAAACATCAGCTATCTGAGCAGCTAACCGATCGCTGCAGCTGTACATAATCTATTGGTAAATAGCCCACCCATTTTCACCTACCTCATCCCCACAGTTTTTATTTATTTACTTTTCTGCTCTTTTGCACACCAATATCTCTACCTGTACATGACCATCTGATCATTTATCACTCCAGTGTTAATCTGCAATATTGTAATTATTCGCCTACCTCCTCATGCCTTTTGCACACATTGTATATAGACTCCCCCTTTTTTCTCTATTGTGTTATTGACTTGTTAATTGTTTACTCCATGTGTAACTCTGTGTTGTCTGTTCACACTGCTATGCTTTATCTTGGCCAGGTCACAGTTGCAAATGAGAACCTGTTCTCAACTAGCCTACCTGGTTAAATAAAGGTGTTCTCAACTAGCCTACCTGGTTAAATAAAGGTGTTCTCAACTAGCCTACCTGGTTAAATAAAGGTGTTCTCAACTAGCCTACCTGGTTAAATAAAGGTGTTCTCAACTAGCCTACCTGGTTAAATAAAGGTGTTCTCAACTAGCCTACCTGGTTAAATAAAGGTGTTCTCAACTAGCCTACCTGGTTAAATAAAGGTGTTCTCAACTAGCCTACCTGGTTAAATAAAGGTGTTCTCAACTAGCCTACCTGGTTAAATAAAGGTGTTCTCAACTAGCCTACCTGGTTAAATAAAGGTGTTCTCAACTAGCCTACCTGGTTAAATAAAGGTGTTCTCAACTAGCCTACCTGGTTAAATAAAGGTGTTCTCAACTAGTCTACCTGGTTAAATAAAGGTGTTCTCAACTAGCCTACCTGGTTAAATAAAGGTGTTCTCAACTAGCCTACCTGGTTAAATAAAGGTGTTCTCAACTAGCCTACCTGGTTAAATAAAGGTGTTCTCAACTAGTCTACCTGGTTAAATAAAGGTGTTCTCAACTAGCCTACCTGGTTAAATAAAGGTGTTCTCAACTAGCCTACCTGGTTAAATAAAGGTTAACTAAAAAAAATAAAAATTTTTAAAAAAGTCTGGCCACTCTACCATAAAGCCCTGATTGGTGGAGTGCTGTAGAGATGGTTGTCCTTCTGGAAGGTTCTCCCATCTCAACAGAGGAACTCTGGAGCTCTGTCAGAGTGACCATCAGGTTTTTGTTCACCTCCCTGACCAAGGCCCTTCTCCCAGATTGCTCAGTTTGGCCAAGCGGCCAGCTCTAGGAAGAGTCTTGGTGGTTCCAACTTCTTCCATATAAGAATGATGGAGGCCACTGTGTACTTGGGGACCTTCAATGCTGCAGAAATGTTTTGGTACCCTTCCCCAGATCTGTGCCTAGACAAAATCCTGTCTCTGAGCTCTACGGACAATTCCTTTGTCCCCATGGCTTGGTTTCTGTTCAGATATGCACTGTCAACTGTGGGACTTTATATAGACAGGTGTGTGCCTTTCCAAATCATGTCCAATACAATGAATTTACCACAGGTGGACTTCCAACAAGTTGTAGAAACCTCTCAAGGACGATCAATGGAGACAGGATGCACCTGAGCTCAATTTAGAGTTTCATAGCAAAGGTTCTGAATGCTTATGTAAATAATGTATTTTTGTTTTTAATACATTTGCAAAAATCAATAAAAAACAGTTTATGCTTTGTCATTATGGGGAATTGTGTGTAGTTTGATGATTTTTTATTTATTTATTTATTTATTTATTTTTGAATAAGGCTGTAACAACAAAATAGGAAAAAAGGAAGGGGTCTGAATACTTTGAGAATGCACTGGACAATTTACCGTCCTCCTATTCCACCAGTCATTCAGGGACAACCGTCCTCCTATTCCACCAGTCAATTTAGGGACAACCGTCCTCCTATTCCACCAGTCATTTAGGGACAACCGTCCTCCTATTCCACCAGTCATTTAGGGACAACCGTCCTCCTATTCCACCAGTCAATTTAGGGACAACCGTCCTCCTATTCCACCAGTCATTTAGGGACAACCGTCCTCCTATTCCACCAGTCAATTTAGGGACAACCGTCCTCCTATTCCACCAGTCATCATCTAGGAACAACTGTCCTCCTATTCCACCAGTCATTTAGGGACAACTGTCCTCCGATTCCACCAGTCATCATCTAGGGACAACTGTCCTCCTATTCCACCAGTCATCATCTAGGAACAACTGTCCTCCTATTCCACCAGTCATTTAGGGACAACAGTCCTCCGATTCCACCAGTCATCATCTAGGGACAACCGTCCTCCTATTCCACCAGTCATCTAGGGACAACCGTCCTCCTATTCCACCAGTCATCTAGGGACAACCGTCCTCCTATTCCACCAGTCATCTAGGGACAACCGTCCTCCTATTCCACCAGTCATCTAGGGACAACCGTCCTCCTATTCCACCAGTCATCTAGGGACAACCGTCCCCCTATTCCACCAGTCATCTAAGGACAACTGTCATCTTATTCCACCAGTCATTTAAGGACAACTGTCCTCCTATTCCACCAATCATCTAGGGACAACCGTCCTCCTATTCCACAAGAGTGGGCACAACTGTCATCTTATTCCATCAGTCATCTAGGGACAACTGTCCTCCTATTCCACCAGTCATATACGAACAACTGTCCTCCTATTCCACCAGTCATCTAGGGACAACTGTCCTCCTATTCCACCAGTCATCTAGGGACAACTGTCCTCCTATTCCACCAGTCATCTAGGGACAACTGTCCTCCTATTCCACCAGTCATCTAGGGAAACTGTCCTCCTATTCCACCAGTCATCTAGGGACAACTGTCCTCCTATCCCACCAGTCATCTAGGGACAACTGTCCTCCTATTCCACCAGTCATATACGAACAACTGTCCTCCTATTCCACCAGTCATCTAGGGACAACTGTCCTCCTATTCCACCAGTCATCTAGGGACAACTGTCCTCCTATTCCACCAGTCATCTAGGGACAACTGTCCTCCTATTCCACCAGTCATCTAGGGAAACTGTCCTCCTATTCCACCAGTCATCTAGGGACAACTGTCCTCCTATCCCACCAGTCATCTAGGGACAACTGTCCTCCTATCCCACCAGTCATCTAGGGACAACTGTCCTCCTATTCCACCAGTCATCTAGGGACAACTGTCCTCCTATTCCACCAGTCATCTAGGGAAAACTGTCCTCCTATTCCACCAGTCATCTAGGGACAACCGTCCTCCTATTCCACCAGTCATCTAGGGACAACCGTCCTCCTATTCCACCAGTCATCTAGGGACAACCGTCCTCCTATTCCACCAGTCATCTAGGGACAACCGTCCTCCTATTCCACCAGTAATCTAGGGACAACCGTCCCCCTATTCCACCAGTCATCTAAGGACAACTGTCATCTTATTCCACCAGTCATCTAGGGACAACCGTCCTCCTATTCCACCAGTCATCTAGGGACAACCGTCCTCCTATTCCACCAGTCATCTAGGGACAACCGTCCCCCTATTCCACCAGTCATCTAAGGACAACTGTCATCTTATTCCACCAGTCATTTAAGGACAACTGTCCTCCTATTCCACCAATCATCTAGGGACAACTGTCCTCCTATTCCACCAATCATCTAGGGACAACCGTCCTCCTATTCCACAAGAGTGGGCACAACTGTCATCTTATTCCATCAGTCATCTAGGGACAACTGTCCTCCTATTCCACCAGTCATATACGGACAACTGTCCTCCTATCCCACCAGTCATCTAGGGACAACTGTCCTCCTATTCCACCAGTCATCTAGGGACAACTGTCCTCCTATTCCACCAGTCATCTAGGGACAACTGTCCTCCTATTCCACCAGTCATCTAGGGACAACTGTCCTCCTATTCCACCAGTCATCTAGGGAAACTGTCCTCCTATTCCACCAGTCATCTAGGGACAACTGTCCTCCTATACCACCAGTCATCTAGGGACAACTGTCCTCCTATTCCACCAGTCATCTAGGGACAACTGTCCTCCTATTCCACCAGTCATCTAGGGAAAACTGTCCTCCTATTCCACCAGTCATCTAGGGACAACCGTCCTCCTATTCCACAAGAGTGGGCACAACTGTCATCTTATTCCATCAGTCATCTAGGGACAACTGTCCTCCTATTCCACCAGTCATCTAGGGACAACTGTCCTCCTATTCCACCAGTCATCTAGGGACAACTGTCCTCCTATTCCACCAGTCATCTAGGGACAACTGTCCTCCTATTCCACAAGATCTAGGGACAACTGTCATCTTATTCCAGTCATCTTGGGACAACTGTCATCTTATTCCAGCAGTCATCTAGGGACAACTGTCCTCCTATCCCACCAGTCATCTAGGGACAACTGTCCTCCTATTCCACCAGTCATCTAGGGACAACTGTCCTCCTATTCCACCAGTCAGCATCTAGGGACAACTGTCCTCCTATTCCACCAGTCATCTAGGGACAACTGTCCTCCTATTCCACCAGTCATCTAGGGACAACTGTCCTCCTATTCCACCAGTCATCTAGGGACAACTGTCCTCCTATTCCACCAGTCATCTAGGGACAACTGTCCTCCTATTCCACCAGTCATCATCTAGGGACAACTGTCCTCCTATTCCACCCGTCATCTAGGGACAACTGTCCTCCTATTCCACCAATCCTCTAGGGACAACTGTCCTCCTATTCCACCAGTCATCTAGGGACAACTGTCCTCCTATTCCACCAATCCTCTAGGGACAACTGTCCTCCTATTCCACCAATCCTCTAGGGACAACTGTCCTCCTATTCCACTATTCATCATCTAGGGACAACGGTCATCTTATTCCATCAGTCGTCATCTAGGGACAACTGTCCTCCTATTCCACCAGTCATCATCTAGGGACGACTGTCCTCCTATTCCACCAGTCATCTTGGGACAACTGTCCTCCTATTCCACCAGTCATCTAGGGACAACTGTCCTCCTATTCCACAAGAGTGGGGACAACTGTCATGTTATTCCATCAGTCAACTAGGGACAACTGTCCTCCTATTCCACAAGAGTGGGGACAACTGTCATGTTATTCCATCAGTCATCTAGGGACAACTGTCCTCCTATTCCACCAGTCATCTAGGGACAACTGTACTCCTATTCCACCAATCCTCTAGGGACAACTGTCATGTTATTCCATCAGTCATCTAGGGACAACTGTCCTCCTATCCCACCAGTCATCTAGGGACAACCGTCCTCCTATTCCACAAGAGTGGGCACAACTGTCATCTTATTCCACCAGTCATCTTGGGACAACTGTCATCTTATTCCAGCAGTCATCTAGGGACAACTGTCCTCCTATCCCACCAGTCATCTAGGGACAACTGTCCTCCTATTCCACCAGTCATCTAGGGACAACTGTCCTCCTATTCCACCAGTCATCTAGGGACAACTGTCCTCCTATTCCACCAGTCAGCATCTAGGGACAACTGTCCTCCTATTCCACCAGTCATCTAGGGACAACTGTCCTCCTATTCCACCAGTCATCTAGGGACAACTGTCCTCCTATTCCACCAGTCATCTAGGGACAACTGTCCTCCTATTCCACCAGTCATCTAGGGACAACTGTCCTCCTATTCCACCAGTCATCTAGGGACAACTGTCCTCCTATTCCACCAGTCATCATCTAGGGACAACTGTCCTCCTATTCCACCCGTCATCTAGGGACAACTGTCCTCCTATTCCACCAATCCTCTAGGGACAACTGTCCTCCTATTCCACCAGTCATCTAGGGACAACTGTCCTCCTATTCCACCAATCCTCTAGGGACAACTGTCCTCCTATTCCACCAATCCTCTAGGGACAACTGTCCTCCTATTCCACTATTCATCATCTAGGGACAACGGTCATCTTATTCCATCAGTCGTCATCTAGGGACAACTGTCCTCCTATTCCACCAGTCATCATCTAGGGACGACTGTCCTCCTATTCCACCAGTCATCTTGGGACAACTGTCCTCCTATTCCACCAGTCATCTAGGGACAACTGTCCTCCTATTCCACAAGAGTGGGGACAACTGTCATGTTATTCCATCAGTCAACTAGGGACAACTGTCCTCCTATTCCACAAGAGTGGGGACAACTGTCATGTTATTCCATCAGTCATCTAGGGACAACTGTCCTCCTATTCCACCAGTCATCTAGGGACAACTGTACTCCTATTCCACCAATCCTCTAGGGACAACTGTCATGTTATTCCATCAGTCATCTAGGGACAAGCGTCATCATATTTGACCAAGGTGCAGAGAGGATGACACTCACCAGATTTCTGCACATGCAGCTCTCTCTTGGCCTGCTCCAGGATAGACTTGATGGCGTCGTCTGAACCACACTCTGGAGTACGGATGCGTGTGGTGATGTTACCTGGACAGGGGGAGGGAGGGGGATTAGACATACCACCAATTAAAAGTTCACTTCAAACAGGTACAGTTTACAAAGATACAGTAGTATAGCTAATCTACAAAGACACTGCAGACAGACACAATAGTTACAGCAGTTACTTCAAGTAGGTAGTATGTAGAGTAGTTACTGTAGGTAGAGTAGTTACTGTAGGTAGAGTAGGTAGAGTAAGTACAGTAAGTAGAGTAGTTACTATAGGTAGAGTAGTTACTGTAGGTAGAGTAGGTAGAGTAAGTACAGTAAGTAGAGTAGGTAGAGTAGTTACTGTATGTGGAGTACTTACTATAGGTAGAGTAGTTACTATAGGTAGAGTAGGTAGAGTAGTTACTATAGGTAGAGTAGGTAGAGTAGGTAGAGTAGGTCGAGTAGTTACTGTAGGTAGAGTAGTTACTATAGTTAGAGTAGGTAGAGTGGTTACAGTAGGTAGAGTAGTTACTATAGGTAGAGTAGTTACTATAGGTAGAGTAGTTACTATAGGTAGAGTAGTTAATATAGGTAGAGTAGGTAGAGTGGTTACAGTAGGTAGAGTAGTTACTATAGGTAGAGTAGTTACTATAGGTAGAGTAGTTACTATAGGTAGAGTAGGTAGAGTGGTTACAGTAGGTAGAGTAGTTACTATAGGTAGAGTAGTTACTATAGGTAGAGTAGTTACTATAGGTAGAGTAGTTACTATAGGTAGAGTAGGTAGAGTGGTTACAGTAGGTAGAGTAGTTACTATAGGTAGAGTAGTTACTATAGGTAGAGTAGTTACTATAGGTAGAGTAGTTACTATAGTTAGAGTAGGTAGAGTGGTTACAGTAGGTAGAGTAGTTACTATAGGTAGAGTAGTTACTATAGGTAGAGTAGTTACTATAGGTAGAGTAGTTACTATAGGTAGAGTAGTTACAGTAGGTAGAGTAGTTACTATAGGTAGAGTAGGTAGAGTAGTTACAGTAGTTACTATAGGTAGAGTAGTTACTATAGGTAGAGTAGTTACAGTAGGTAGAGTAGTTACAGTAGGTAGAGTAGTTACAGTAGGTAGAGTAGTTACTGTAGGTAGAGTAGTTACTATAGGTAGAGTAGTTACAGTAGGTAGAGTAGTTACAGTAGGTAGAGTAGTTACAGTAGGTAGAGTAGTTACTGTAGGTAGAGTAGTTACTATAGGTAGAGTAGGTCGAGTAGTTACTGTAGGTAGAGTAGTTACTGTAGGTAGAGTAGTTACTGTAGGTAGAGTAGTTACAGTAGGTAGAGTAGTTACTATAGGTAGAGTAGTTAATATAGGTAGAGTAGTTACTGTAGGTAGAGTAGTTACAGTAGGTAGAGTAGTTACTATAGGTAGAGTAGGTAGAGTAGGTCAAGTAGTTACTGTAGTTACAGTAGGTAGAGTAGTTACAGTAGGTAGAGTAGTTACTATAGGTAGAGTAGTTCATATAGGTAGAGTAGTTAATATAGGTAGAGTAGTTACTGTAGGTAGAGTAGTTACAGTAGGTAGAGTAGTTACAGTAGGTAGAGTAGTTACTATAGGTAGAGTAGTTACAGTAGGTAGAGTAGTTACAGTAGGTAGAGTAGTTACAGTAGGTAGAGTAGTTACTATAGGTAGAGTAGTTACTATAAGTAGAGTAGTTAATATAGGTAGAGTAGTTACTGTAGGTAGAGTAGTTACAGTAGGTAGAGTAGTTACAGTAGGTAGAGTAGGTAGAGTAGTTACTATAGGTAGAGTAGTTACTATAGGTAGAGTAGTTACTATAGGTAGAGTAGTTACAGTAGGTAGAGTAGTTAATATAGGTAGAGTAGTTACTATAGGTAGAGTAGTTACTATAGGTAGAGTAGTTACAGTAGTTAGTATAGGTAGAGTAGGTACAGTAGTTAGTCGGTATAGTAGTTTGTCGGTATTGTAGGTACAGTAGTTAGTAAGTACACTAGGTACAGTAGTTAGTAAGTACACTAGGTACAGTAGTTAGTAAGTACACTAGGTACAGTAGTTAGTAAGTACACTAGGTACAGTAGTTAGTAAGTACACTAGGTACAGTAGTTAGTAAGTACACTAGGTACAGTAGTTAGTAAGTACACTAGGTACAGTAGTTAGTAAGTACACTAGGTACAGTAGTTAGTAAGTACACTAGGTACAGTAGTTAGTAAGTACACTAGGTACACAACTGAGAAGCTTCAATCAGCACTGTGACTGACAAGGGGCAGGCAGACGGACAGACAGACAGGGGTCACTCTACAGGGAATAGGGAATAGGCCTGCTGGCTACGGGGCAACAACGAGGCAAAGAGAGGGGTAACTGGGAAGTGTCAACCGGAACAGTGGGTTGATGTGGAAATAACGACACCATTTTGGGGGGTTTAATCGTGCCGAAAGCCGTGCTCAAACCACCATGGTTAAAATACAAAGGAAGGTTAAGGTCGGGGCGTGAGAGTAACTCACATACTTCCCCTTTGACATTGAGACGCTGTTTTTAACCGTTTTTGTTCACGTCACCACTATGACTGACAGCCAAACAGACACATTGTGTTCACTGGTTAGCAGCCCTCCCCACTGAAACCTACTGTCAGCTCATTAACTCTAAATTATACACTGTGGGACAGCCTTGAGAGCGGCTTCTGTGTGACTGTTTCAGCATCCTTTAACGCCTCACACACTACTCTGCTTTTACACTGCCAGGCCAGTATGAGCCAGTATGAGCCAGTGTGAGCCAGTATGAGTCAGTGTGAACCAGTGTGAGCCAGTGTGAACCAGTGTGAGCCAGTGTGAGCCAGTGTGAGCCAGTGTGAGCCAGTGTGAGCCTGTATGAGCCAGTGTGAGCCAGTGTGAGCCAGTGTGAGCCAGTATGAGCCAGTGTGAGCCAGTGTGAGCCAGTGTGAGCCAGTGTGAGCCAGTGTGAGCCAGTGTGAGCCAGTGTGAGCCAGTGTGAGCCAGTGTGAGCCAGTGTGAGCCAGTGTGAGCCTGTGTGAGCCTGTATGAGCCTGTATGAGCCAGTGTGAGCCAGTGTGAGCCTGTATGAGCCAGTGTGAGCCAGTGTGAGCCTGTGTGAGCCTGTGTGAGCCAGTGTGAGCCAGTGTGAGCCAGTGTGAGCCAGTGTGAGCCAGTGTGAGCCTGTATGAGCCAGTATGAGCCAGTGTGAGCCAGTGTGAGCCTGTATGAGCCAGTGTGAGCCAGTGTGAGCCAGTGTGAGCCAGTGTGAGCCTGTATGAGCCAGTGTGAGCCTGTATGAGCCAGTGTGAGCCAGTGTGAGCCAGTGTGAGCCAGTGTGAGCCAGTGTGAGCCTGTGTGAGCCAATGTGAGTGTGGAGAGGGAGGTGGGGAACGGGGTTACGAGTATGACAGTTACATGCACAACACAGGCACACCTCATCCAACACTACAAGGACAGAAACAGAAGTGTGTGTGTGGACAGACCTGTCCGCGAGGCTTGGTCAGAGCTGGCTCTCTGCATCGGTACGTCCTGTAATGCGTGGCCAAGGGGCTGGCCTGGGCTCTCTGTCAAAAACAACAACAACATGTTGCTCCAACTTTACGCCAACTTCCTGCTTCCATGTGTGCACCTGTATTCCATACGTCAACTTCCTGCTTCCATGTGTGCACCTGTATTCCATACGTCAACTTCCTGCTTCCATGTGTGCACCTGTATTCCATACGTCAACTTCCTGCTTCCATGTGTGCACCTGTATTCCATACGTCAACTTCCTGCTTCCATGTGTGCACCTGTATTTCATACGTCAACTTCCTGCTTCCATGTGTGCACCTGTATTCCATACGTCAAATTCCTGCTTCCATGTGTGCACCTGTATTCCATACGTCAACTTCCTGCTTCCATGTGTGCACCTGTATTCCATACGTCAACTTCCTGCTTCCATGTGTGCACCTGTATTTCATATCTCTGTTGTGTGTCAATAAAACAAAATGACAATACACACAGCTACTGAACTGTACGACAGGGTGACACACAGGACAAGTGGTTACATCTTAAAGTCAACAAGGACATTCAACCCGAGGACTGACAGCTTATACACCGGGTTAAGATAGTTAAACCCAGGTCCGACTGTCCCTGACAACACAGAGCAGAGGTAAAAAAAAATATGCTCGGATGCGGAAAGAAAAGCAGGCAGGGCTCCGATCGAACGTGACTGTGGAAAACCGTAGCCCTGTCCTCCTCTTAGTCAATACTACAGGGCCCCGATCGAACGTGACTGTGGAAAACCGTAGCCCTGTCCTCCTCTTAGTCAATACTACAGGGCCCCGATCGAACGTGACTGTGGAAAACCGTAGCCCTGTCCTCCTCTTAGTCAATACTACAGGGCCCCGATCCAACGTGACTGTGGAAAACCGTAGCCCTGTCCTCCTCTTAGTCAATACTATGGACGTGTCAAAGGTTTCAGTATTGATCATGGATGGTGAAGACAGCATTAGAGGCCTATCTGGTTGACTAAAACAACAGACCCTTACTGATGGAACAACTGGTGGCTGGTATTAACAACTGGTGGCTGGTATTAACAACTGGTGGCTGGTATTAACAGAGGAACAACTGGTGGCTGGTATTAACAACTGTTGGCTGGTATTAACAACTGGTGGCTGGTATTAACAGAGGAACAACTGGTGGCTGGTATTAACAACTGGTGGCTTGTATTAACAACTGGTGGCTGGTATTAACAACTGGTGGCTGGTATTAACAGAGGAACAACTAGTGGCTGGTATTAACAGAGGAACAACTGGTGGCTGGTATTAACAACTGGTGGCTGGTATTAACAACTGGTGGCTGGTATTAACAGAGGAACAACTGGTGGCTGGTATTAACAACTGGTGGCTGGTATTAACAACTGGTGGCTGGTATTAACAGAGGAACAACTAGTGGCTGGTATTAACAACTGGCGGCTGGTATTAACAACTGGCGGCTGGTATTAACAACTGGCGGCTGGTATTAACAACTGGCGGCTGGTATTAACAACTGGCGGCTGGTATTAACAACTGGCGGCTGGTATTAACAACTGGCGGCTGGTATTAACAACTGGCGGCTGGTATTAACAACTGGCGGCTGGTATTAACAACTGGCGGCTGGTATTAACAACTGGTGGCTGGTATTAACAGAGGAACAACTGGTGGCTGGTATTAACAACTGGTGGCTGGTATTAACAACTGGTGGCTGGTATTAACAGAGGAACAACTGGTGGCTGGTATTAACAGGGGAACAACTGGTGGCTGGTATTAACAACTGGTGGCTGGTATTAACAACTGGTGGCTGGTATTAACAACTGGTGGCTGGTATTAACAACTGGTGGCTGGTATTAACAACTGGTGGCTGGTATTAACAACTGGTGGCTGGTATTAACAACTGGTGGCTGGTATTAACAACTGGTGGCTGGTATTAACAACTGGTGGCTGGTATTAACAACTGGTGGCTGGTATTAACAACTGGTGGCTGGTATTAACAGAGGAACAACTGGTGGCTGGTATTAACAACTGGTGGCTGGTATTAACAACTGTTGGCTGGTATTAACAGAGGAACAACTGGTGGCTGGTATTAACAACTGGTGGCTGGTATTAACAACTGGTGGCTGGCATTAACAACTGGTGGCTGGTATTAACAGAGGAACAACTGGCAGCTGGTATTAACAACTGGTGGCTGGTATTAACAACTGGTGGCTGGTATTAACAGAGGAACAACTGGTGGCTGGTATTAACAACTGGTGGCTGGTATTAACAACTGGTGGCTGGTATTAACAGAGGAACAACTGGTGGCTGGTATTAACAACTGGCGGCTGGTATTAACAACTGGCGGCTGGTATTAACAACTGGCGGCTGGTATTAACAACTGGCGGCTGGTATTAACAACTGGCGGCTGGTATTAACAACTGGTGGCTGGTATTAACAACTAGTGGCTGGTATTAACAACTGGTGGCTGGTATTAACAACTAGTGGCTGGTATTAACAACTGGTGGCTGGTATTAACAGAGGAACAACTGGTGGCTGGTATTAACAACTGGTGGCTGGTATTAACAACTGGTGGCTGGTATTAACAACTGGTGGCTGGTATTAACAACTGGTGGCTGGTATTAACAACTGGTGGAGGAACAACTGGTGGCTGGTATTAACAGAGGAACAACTGGTGGCTGGTATTAACAACTGGTGGCTGGTATTAACAGAGGAACAACTGGTGGCTGGTATTAACAACTGGTGGCTGGTATTAACAACTGGTGGCTGGTATTAACAGAGGAACAACTGGTGGCTGGTATTAACAGAGGAATAGTTTGCGAACAGGCAGCTAGACAGACAGGCAGCTAGACAGGCAGACATACAGGCAGGAAGACAGACAGGCAGGCAGGCAGGAAGACAGACAGGCAGGCAGGAAGACAGACAGACAGGCAGGCAGGAAGACAGACAGACAGGCAGGAAGACAGACAGACAGGCAGGAAGACAGACAGACAGGCAGGAAGACAGACAGGAAGACAGACAGACAGGAAGACAGACAGGCAGGAAGACGGCAGGAAGACAGGCAGACAGACAGACAGGAAGACAGACAGGCAGGAAGACAGACAGGCAGGAAGACAGACAGGCAGGAAGACAGGCAGGCAGGAAGACAGGCAGGCAGGAAGACAGGCAGGCCTCTCACCTCTCTGTCGTCCCTGGATGCTGCGTAGTGCCAGGATGTTCTGCTCGTCAGACAGGAACTGCCTCATCTTGTGGAAGGGCTCTTTGCCCCGGATGGTCAGCTTGCTCCAGGGTTTGGGCCGAGCCAGGATCTCACTGACCGAGCCTTGGGACAGGCCCAGTACATAGTGGCCAAACACACGCTGGCCAATGTTGTGTTTAATCAGCTGCTCCTTGATCTGTCGGGCGATCTCTGAGGTGTCCATGTCCTCCCAATCAGACACACTGCCCCCAGTCCCCTCAGACTGGCTGGGAGAGGGGGACGGGGCACCGCCACTACCATTCACCTCTGGGCCTGCAGGAGACTGTAGGGGGCTGGCCGAGAGCGGGACAGGGCTAGAGCCAGAGCCGGAGGTGGAGGTAGAGGTGTAGTGGACAGGGGCAAACAGTAGAGCTGCTCCCTGAGTGGACTCCTGCAGGGCTTTGGAGTAGAACGTCTGCATGAGCTGGCGCTGCAGGAGGGAGTTGAGGGACATCTTGCCCCCCACCAGTGGGAAAGGGGGGCTGTAGAAGTCCTGGCCGATGCCCGTGGGGGTGAAGGGGTGTGTCCCGTTGGTGATCGAGGTGTTAAGGGGGTCAGTTGGGGTTCGGGGCTGGGGGGAGGGAGGGAGAAGAGGAGGAGGCAGGGAGGGGGTACTGGGCGTGGCGGTCTCCTCCACGGACGCCTCTTTCCCTTTCCGCCCGGCTGACCCTACAAGAAAGGTCAAACACAAGGCATTATGGGGGAGTCAACAAAAAAGGGGGCGAAAAAAACAAACCCAAAAAAAGTTGTTTATTTTTGAAGGTCAAAAGTTTTTTTTTTTAATGTAAATAGATTCTCTTCCTCTCTCCTTTTTGATAAACCCCCCCGGACAAGATGCCCAAGCATTTGTGATTTGTACCTTTCTTGTAAGAGACAGCTTGGGAAGAAAAAAGAAAGCACTTAAACCAGTCAAAATGGTTGCTGCCCAGCCTCGACTCTGGCAGGCAGGTTGGGGTTTAGTCAGCAGGCATGAGTCTGGCAGGCACGCAGGTTGGGGTTTAGTCAGCAAGCCTGAGTCTGGCAGGCACGCAGGTTGGGGTTTAGTCAGCAAGCCTGAGTCTGGCAGGCACGCAGGTTGGGGTTTAGTCAGCAAGCCTGAGTCTGGCAGGCAGGGAGGGGTTTAGTCAGCAACCCTGAGTCTGGCAGGCACGCAGGTTGGGGTTTAGTCAGCAGGCCTGAGTCTGGCAGGCAGGGAGGGGTCCAGTCAGCAGGCCTGAGTCTGGCAGGCAGGGAGGGGTCCAGTCAGCAGGCCTGAGTCTGGCAGTCAGGCAGGGAGAGGTCCAGTCAGCAGGTCTGAGTCTGGCAGGGAGGGAGGGGTCCAGTCAGCAGGCCTGAGTCTGGCAGGGAGGGAGGGGTCCAGTCAGCAGGCCTGAGTCTGGCAGGGAGGGAGGGGTCCAGTCAGCAGGCCTGAGTCTGGCAGGGAGGGAGGGGTCTAGTCAGCAGGCCTGAGTCTGGCAGGGAGGGAGAGGTCCAGTCAGCAGGCCTGAGTCTGGCAGGCAGCGAGGGTGGGGTCCAGTCAGCAGGCCTGAGTCTGGCAGGGAGGGAGAGGTCCAGTCAGCAGGCCTGAGTCTGGCAGGCAGGGAGGGAGAGGTCCAGTCAGCAGGCCTGAGTCTGGCAGGGAGGGAGAGGTCCAGTCAGCAGGCCTGGGTCTGGCAGGGAGGGAGAGGTCCAGTCAGCAGGCCTGAGTCTGGCAGGCAGGGAGGGAGAGGTCCAGTCAGCAGGCCTGAGTCTGGCAGGGAGGGAGAGGTCCAGTCAGCAGGCCTGGGTCTGGCAGGCAGCGAGGGGTCCAGTCAGGCCTCCCACTGTCTCTCTTCACTAGGTTTACTTGTGTTCACTATGTTCAGGGCCCATTGGTGGAGTGGCTGCAGTGTAACAGCGGATCTGATTGGGCCTAATGGCGGTATGGAGAGCTTTACAATTGGTCGTCTGTAAGGGTGAAAGATCTGGTTGTGATGGCGCCATGACAGGAGGAACTTTTTATGAATCCATAGTTCAGTCTTTAAGCTCCAGAAAAAAAAGGCCAGAATGTGAGTAACACTTGATGTTGTAGTCTTTCTGTACACTTAGTCAATTCCATTCCAGATACTTTAGTTTGTTGAGATACTGAGCAAATAAATAAAATGTTCTTGATAAAAATGGCCGGTCACTGGACGCAAGAACTTCTAGAAATATCCAGTGGAAAAAAAGGTCATGCAAAATGTTTGTCAAGCACTCGGGTTTCCTGAAACTGAGCATGTTGCCAGGTGTAGAGACTGTCAAGCACTCGGGCTTCCTGAAACTGAGCTTGTTGCCAGGTGTAGAGACTGTCAAGCACTCGGGTTTCCTGAAACTGAGCTTGTTGCCAGGTGATTTGTACAGGAACTTCTCATTATATAAACTGAGCTTGTTGCCAGGTGATTTGTACAGGAACTTCTCATTATATAAACTGAGCTTGTTGCCAGGTGATTTGTACAGGAACTTCTCATTATATAAACTGAGCTTGTTGCCAGGTGATTTGTACAGGAACTTCTCATTATCACAAAAGCTGATGTTTTCTAATCTCTGGTATGCAAGATGTTGTGCCGCTAACTTTAACACGAGAAGATAAATCAGTGAACATCCCCTCTACCTGAACATGGAATAATCATAATTAATCATACCCACTGCACACACATTTGAACATGAACCCTCCAGTATCTGGGGTGGCAGGAAGCCTAGCGGTTAGAGCGTTGGGCCAGTAACCGAATCTCTGAGCCGACAAGGTAAAAATCTGTCGTTCTGGCCCTGAACAAGGCAATTAAACCACTGTTCCCTGGTAGGCCGTCCCCTGGTAGGCCGTCCCCTGGTAGGCCTAATCTGAATAGAGCGGCACGTATTTTGATTCAAAAACCAGGATCAAGCCATTGGTTGGGCAGTTGTAACCCTTGATAATGTATTGTCCCCCAGGCCTTTGGTTAACACCGAGAACACTGCTGAGGGAGAGGCACCGCAGCCTAATTTTCAGAGCTCACTCACTGAAACGCCTCTCACACACGCCGAAACGCCTCTCACACACGCCGAAACGCCTCTCACACACGCCGAAACGCCTCTCACACACGCCGAAACGCCTCTCACACACGCCGAAACGCCTCTCACACACGCCGAAACGCCTCACACACACGCCGAAACGCCTCTCACACACACACCTCAACACCTCTCTCACACATTGAAACACCTCTCACACATTGAAACACCTCTCACACGCTGAAACACCTCTCACACGCTGAAACGCCTCTCACACACGCTGAAACGCCTCTCACACACACTGAAACGCCTCTCACACACACTGAAACGCCTCTCACACACACTGAAACGCCTCTCACACACGTTGAAACGCTCTCACACACGTTGAAACGCCTCTCACACACACTGAAACGCCTCTCACACACACTGAAACGCCTCTCACACACGCTGAAACGCCTCTCACACACACTGAAACGCCTCTCACACACACTGAAACGCCTCTCACACACACTGAAACGCCTCTCACACACGTTGAAACGCCTCTCACACACGTTGAAACGCCTCTCACACACACTGAAACGCCT
This sequence comes from Oncorhynchus nerka, assembly GCF_034236695.1. Classification (NCBI taxonomy): domain Eukaryota; kingdom Metazoa; phylum Chordata; class Actinopteri; order Salmoniformes; family Salmonidae; genus Oncorhynchus; species Oncorhynchus nerka. Next base: position 9,820,799 of record NC_088406.1, read on the forward strand.
CTCACACACACTGAAACGCCTCTCACACACACTGAAACGCCTCTCACACACACTGAAACGCCTCTCACACACACTGAAACGCCTCTCACACACACTGAAACGCCTCTCACACACACTGAAACGCCTCTCACACACACTGAAACGCCTCTCACACACACCTCAACACCTCTCTCACACATTGAAACACCTCTCACACATTGAAACACCTCTCACACACGCTGAAACGCCTCTCACACACGCTGAAACGCCTCTCACACACGCTGAAACGCCTCTCACACACGCTGAAACGCCTCTCACACACGCTGAAACGCCTCTCACACACGCTGAAACGCCTCTCACACACGCTGAAACGCCTCTCACACACACTGAAACGCCTCTCACACACGTTGAAACGCCTCTCACACACACTGAAACGCCTCTCACACACACTGAAACGCCTCTCACACACACTGAAACGCCTCTCACACACGTTGAAACGCCTCTCACACACACTGAAACGCCTCTCACACACGCTGAAACGCCTCTCACACACGCTGAAACGCCTCTCACACACGCTGAAACGCCTCTCACACACGTTGAAACGCCTCTCACACACGTTGAAACGCCTCACACACACGCTGAAACGCCTCTCACACACTGAAACGCCTCTCACACACGTTGAAACGCCTCTCACACACACTGAAACGCCTCTCACACACACTGAAACGCCTCTCACACACGCTGAAACGCCTCTCACACACGCTGAAACGCCTCTCACACACGCTGAAACGCCTCTCACACACGCTGAAACGCCTCTCACACACTGAAACGCCTCTCACACACGCTGAAACGCCTCTCACACACGCTGAAACGCCTCTCACACACGCTGAAACGCCTCTCACACACACCTCAACACCTCTCTCACACATTGAAACACCTCTCACACATTGAAACACCTCTCACACACGCTGAAACGCCTCTCACACACTGAAACGCCTCTCACACACACTGAAACGCCTCTCACACACACTGAAACGCCTCTCACACACACTGAAACGCCTCTCACACACACTGAAACGCCTCTCACACACACTGAAACGCCTCTCACACACACTGAAACGCCTCTCACACACACTGAAACACCTCTCACACACACTGAAACATGTGGGAATGTCTATGAAACGTAGACATTTCACGAGCTCCAGTCTTTATTCAATCCATACTGGTTGGTTTCTTGCTATTTTAATTTTCTAGTGATGCTTTATTAGAGCATTATCTCAAAGAACGTCAGTTTGAGTGTTGAGTGATTAGATAAGTGTTTTAATGACACTTAAAAGAAGAATATTCCAGACTGGTTCCATCCACTACCCACCTGATTCTGGTCCTGTCTGGTGACAGTCCAACCCAACTCCAGGACAAAGATCAAACACTCATCCCCCAGTGCAACCTAGCAACCCCACATATCCTATTTATCTGTGTTGCCTGAACAGAACTTTCCGGAGTCCTTCTAGTCCAGTGCTTGACTAGGGTCTAGCTCAAGGGAACAGAGTCCCAGAACCTCACATTTTCTATCCTCGAGTTCTGGCACCTCTTATAGAATATTACTTTTAAATTCCTGCAGAGTTCCAGCACCTTAATACAAATAGCACCGGTAGCCATTTCAGTCCAAGTCAAGCACTGGTCTAGACTCAATGGAGTGTGTGTTGGTAACCACCCTAACCCCCAGGCACTAACCCCCAGGCACTAACCCCCAGGCCCTAACCCCCAGGCACTAACCCCCAGCCACTAACCCCCAGTCCCTAACCCCCAGGCCCTAACCCCCAGGCCCTAACCCCAGGCCCTAACCCCCAGGCCCTAACCGACTCACCGCTCAGCTCTGTGTTGGCGATGCGCAGAGAGGAACTCTCAGACTGCAGACTACGGTTCTTCTCCAACAACAACACTTCTAGGGGTTTAGACATGTCCTGAGAAAGAGAAAGAGAGAGAGAGAGAGAGAGAGAGAGAGAGAGAGAGAGAGAGAGAGAGAGAGAGAGAGAGAGCACGAGAGAGAGAGAGAGAGCACGAGAGAGAGAGAGAGAGCACGAGAGAGAGAGCGAGAGAGGGGGGGGGGTTCCAGAGAGAGAGAGAGAGAGAGACGGGGGAGAAGAGAGAGAGGGGGGGGGTGAGATAAAGGAGAACAGTAAAACACATCAGCAGTATTTACAGAAGTCTGTCTGTCTGTCGCTATACAAAAGTAGAGGAGTTTTCCCTGTACCTGCACTGAGCTGTCAGTTGGGCCAAACTCCATAGACTTGAGGATGCTGTGGAGAGAGTGTGGAGAGAAGAGAGAGTGGAGAGAGAGAAAGACAGAGAGAGAGAGAGAGAGAGAGAGTGTGGAGAGAGAGAGACAGAGAGAGTGTGGAGAGAGAAAGAGAGAGACAGAGAGAGTGGAGAGAGAGAAAGAGAGAGACAGAGAGAGTGGAGAGAGAGAAAGACAGAGAGAGAGAGAGAGAGAGAGTGTGGAGAGAGAGAGACAGAGAGAGTGTGGAGAGAGAAAGAGAGAGACAGAGAGAGTGGAGAGAGAGAAAGACAGAGAGAGAGAGAGACAGAGAGAGTGTGGAGAGAGAGAGACAGAGAGAGTGTGGAGAGAGAAAGAGAGAGACAGAGAGAGTGGAGAGAGAGAAAGACAGAGAGAGAGAGACAGAGAGAGTGTGGAGAGAGAGGCAGAGAGAGAGAGAGAGCGAGACAGAGTGTGGAGAGAGAGAGAGAGACAGAGAGAGAGAGACAGAGAGAGAGAGAGAGAGAGAGAGAGAGAGAGAGAGAGAGAGAGAGAGAGAGAGAGAGAGAGAGAGAGAGAGACAGAGACAGAGAGAGAGAGAGAGAGAGTGTGGAGAGAGACAGAGAGAGTGTTGAGACACATATTTCCCTCAGATTACACAGATCCACAAAGAATTTGAAAACAAACCCAATTTTCATAAACGCCCATATCTATTGGGTAAAATACCACAGTGTGCCATCACAGCAGCAAGCTTTGTTACCCGTTGCCACAAGAAAAGGGCAACCAGTGAACTGTAAATACAACCCATATTTTTGGTGATTTATTTCCCCAGTTGTACAATTTGCACACATGACATTTGTAATGTCTATTCTTTTGAAACTTTTGTGAGTAATGCTTAATGTTAAATTCTCTGCATTATCAAGAAGGCATATTCTCTTCTGTTGAAGCCATTGTTGTTGTTGATTTACTCCTGTGTTTCTGGGTTGCTGTCCTGTTGCGTCACCCAACTTCTGTTGAGCTTCAATTGGCGGACAGATTGCCTTACATTCTCCTGCAAAATGTCTTGATAAAAATCGGGAATTCATTTTCCTGTTGATGATAGCAAGCTGTCCAGGCCCTGAGTCAGTAAAGCAGCCCCAAACCATGATGCTCCCTCCACCAGACTTTACAGTTGTGATGAGGTTTAGATGTTGGTGTGCTGTGCTGTGTCTTTTTCTCCACACATAGTGTTGTGTGTTCCTTCCAAACAACTCAACTGTAGTTTCATCTGTCCACAGAATATTTTGCCAGTAGCGCTGTGGAACAGCAGCAGGCAGGTAGCCTAGTGGTTAGAGGCAGGTAGTCTAGTGGTTAGAGGCAGGTAGCCTAGTGGTTAGAGGCAGGTAGCCTAGTGGTTAGAGGCAGGTAGCCTAGTGGTTAGAGGCAGGTAGCCTAGTGGTTAGAGGCAGGTAGCCTAGTGGTTAGAGGCAGGTAGCCTAGTGGTTAGAGGCAGGTAGCCTAGTGGTTAGAGGCAGGTAGCCTAGTGGTTAGAGGCAGGTAACCTAGTGGTTAGAGGAGGCAGGTAGCCTAGTGGTTAGAGGCAGGTAGCCTAGTGGTTAGAGGCAGGTAGCCTAGTGGTTAGAGGCAGGTAGCCTAGTGGTTAGAGGCAGGTAACCTAGTGGTTAGAGGAGGCAGGTAACCTAGTGGTTAGAGGAGGCAGGTAGCCTAGTGGTTAGAGGCAGGTAGCCTAGTGGTTAGAGGCAGGTAGCCTAGTGGTTAGAGGCAGGTAGCCTAGTGGTTAGAGGCAGGTAGCCTAGTGGTTAGAGGCAGGTAGTCTAGTGGTTAGAGGCAGGTAGTCTAGTGGTTAGAGGCAGGTAGCCTAGTGGTTAGAGGCAGGTAGCCTAGTGGTTAGAGGCAGGTAGCCTAGTGGTTAGAGGCAGGTAGCCTAGTGGTTAGAGGCAGGTAGCCTAGTGGTTAGAGGCAGGTAGCCTAGTGGTTAGAGGCAGGTAGCCTAGTGGTTAGAGGCAGGTAGCCTAGTGGTTAGAGGCAGGTAGCCTAGTGGTTAGAGGCAGGTAACCTAGTGGTTAGAGGCAGGTAACCTAGTGGTTAGAGGCAGGTAACCTAGTGGTTAGAGGAGGCAGGTAGCCTAGTGGTTAGAGGAGGCAGGTAGCCTAGTGGTTAGAGGAGGCAGGTAGCCTAGTGGTTAGAGGAGGCAGGTAGCCTAGTGGTTAGAGGAGGCAGGTAGCCTAGTGGTTAGAGGCAGGTAGCCTAGTGGTTAGAGGCAGGTAGCCTAGTGGTTAGAGGAGGCATGTAGCCTAGTGGTTAGAGGCAGGTAGCCTACAGGTTAGAGGCAGGTAGCCTACAGGTTAGAGGCAGGTAGCCTACAGGTTAGAGGCAGGTAGCCTATAGGTTAGAGGCAGGTAGCCTAGTGGTTAGAGGCAGGTAGCCTAGTGGTTAGAGGCAGGTAGCCTAGTGGTTAGAGGCAGGTAGCCTAGTGGTTAGAGGCAGGTAGCCTACAGGTGAGGCAGGTAGCCTACAGGTGAGGCAGGTAGCCTAGTGGTTAGAGAGTTGGTTACTGAATCGAATCCCCGGGCTGACAAGGTAAAAATCTGTCGTTCTGCCCCTGAACAAGGCAGTTAACCCACTGTTCCCCTGGTAGGCCGTCACTATCAATAAGGATTTGTTCTTAACTGACTTGCCTAGTTAAATAAATGTAAAAAAACAAAAAAAAACATCCAGGCGCACTTTGCAAATTTCAGACGTGAAAAAATAGATTTTGTTTGGGACAGCAGTGGCTTCGTCTGTGGTGTTCTCCCATGAACACCATTCTTGTTTAGTGTTTTACGTATCGTAGACTCGTCAACAGAGATGTTAACATGTTTGGTAAGTCTTTAGCTGACACTGTAGGATTCTTCTTAACATTGAACATTCTGCGCTGTGCTCTGGCATCTTTACAGGACGGCCACTCCTAGGGAGAGTAGCAACAGTGCTGAACTTTCTCCAATTTGTCTTACCGTGGACTGATGAACATCAAGGCTTTTAGAGATACTTTTGTTACCCTTTATGCAAGTCAACAATTCTTAGGTCTTCTGAGATTTCTTTTGTTCGAGGCATGATTCACATCAGGCAATGCTTCTTGTGAATAGCAAACAAACATTTTGTTGAGTGTTTTATAGCGCAAAGCCGCTCTAACCAACAGCTGACCTGACTAATTACCATTTGGAGAAGTCATTAGTCTAAGTGTTCACATACTTTTCCCAACCTACACTGTGAATACAATCATTTGTGTGTGGTATTAGTTTAAGCAGGCTGTGTTTGTCTATTGTTGTGACTTAGATGAAGATCAGATAAAACATTTTAGGATCAATTTATGCAGAAATCCAGTTGATTCCAAAGGGTTCACATACTTTGTCTTGCCACTGTATATTGGCGAGGGCACTAGAAGACTGCAGCACCCGGCCTCACCCTACTAGAATCTGAATTCAAATGTCTACGGTTTGCTGATGATCTGGTGCTTCTGTCACCAACCAAGGAGGGCCTACAGCAGCACCTAGATCTGTCCCCAACCAAGGAGGGCCCACAGCAGCACCTAGATCTGTCCCCAACCAAGGAGGGCCCACAGCAGCACCTAGATCTGTCCCCAGCCAAGGAGGGCCCACAGCAGCACATAGATCTGTCACCAACCAAGGAGGGCCCACAGCAACACATAGATCTGTCACCAACCAAGGAGGGCCTACAGCAGCACCTAGATCTGTCACCAGCCAAGGAGGGCCCACAGCAGCACATAGATCTTCCGCACAGATTCTGTCAGATCTGGGCCCCGACAGTAAATCTCAGGAAGACCAAAATAATGGTGTTCCAAAAAAAAAAAACCAGTTGCCAGGACCACAAATACAAATTCCATCTAGACACCGTTGCCCTAGAGCACACAACAAACTATACCTACCTCGGCCTAAACATCAGCACCACAGAGGTAACTTCCACAGAGCTTCCACTATGCCATAAAGTCAGCTAGCGCGTAGAGTCAGCTAGCCTGTGCTGCTGTCTGGGAAGGTGGAGTCAGCTAGCCTGTGCTGCTGTCTGGGAAGGTGGAGTCAGCTAGCCCGTGCTGCTGTCTGGGAAGGTGGAGTCAGCTAGCCCGTGCTGCTGTCTGGGAAGGTGGAGTCAGCTAGCCGTGCTGCTGTCTGGGAAGGTGGAGTCAGCTAGCCCGTGCTGCTGTCTGGGAAGGTGGAGTCAGCTAGCCTGTGCTGCTGTCTGGGAAGGTGGAGTCAGCTAGCCTGTGCTGCTGTCTGGGAAGGTGGAGTCAGCTAGCCCGTGCTGCTGTCTGGGAAGGTGGAGTCAGCTAGCGCGTGCTGCTGTCTGGGAATCACTGGCCTAGAAAAGCAGGGTGGAAGTCTGTCATGGTGACATCATTTGACGGAGCTACGCAACGTTTTGACAGGTGTTTTCGACCGTTTCCATGGTGGATTGACTAGAAAACATAGAAAACAACTGTATTGTCCCATTGGTCAGAATAGAAATGTGTCTTCTGTCTTTGTTAAAAAACCCCAGACACACGTTGAGAACCACAAGGTTAGCAGCAACGCAGCGACCACCCCCGGAGGGAGAGCAAATTGTGGGGTGTTAAGTGCCGCCCAACGGCACGACATGGTAGATGGGATCAGAGGACCAATCAAACATCAATGATTCCAGAGGAGGGGGTTCTACTAAGATTTATGGAATTGTTTTTTGTATTTTTTTGTATTTTAACCCCCTTTTTTCTCCCCAATTTCGTGGTGTCCAATTGGTAGTTACAGTCTTGTCTCATCGCTGCAACTCCCGTACGGACTCAGGAGAGGCACGATGAGCCATGGATATCCCTGCCGGCCAAACCCTCCCTCCCCATTTGTGCTCCGCCCCATGGGTCTCCCGGTCGCGGCCAGCTGCGACACGAGCCTGGACTCGACCCCGGAATTTCTAGTGGCACAGCATTAGACCACTGCGCCACTCGGGAGGCCCTTTATGGAATTGTTTTAAGGATGGTCATAACATTTTAGGACCCTTTTAGGTATCCAACAAAAAATAAAAATAATTAATAAAATGAAATATTGAATTTGGCCTGCCTTCTATTAGCCGGTATACACGCATTGAATAACAACAGATGAATTCTTGGAAAAACTGAGTAAAAATGGTGGTTTGTTTTGAAGTGTCTGTCCTGTCTGAGTGATAAGATAGATCAGGAAATATAAAAAACATATTTAAAACCCTTTTTTCAGGCACTAAACTACTTCCATACATGTTGTACATCGGTACCGGGTCTTGTGGGCGTCCTAGAGCAAAACAACCGACACGTGGGACTCCAGGGAGTTTAATAACGCTAGACCATGCCCATTTCAAGAGTACCTTTCTATAAAAATAATAAAAAGTTATCTGGCTGCTAACTCATTGATCCGGTTTTGCAGTATTACCCTTCAGGTTGATTATGTGCAGGAGTAACTACTAACAAAGATCCATTAAAACACATTGGGAACCATGTTAATAAACACTCAACACTGACTTATAGATCGAGGGGAAGAGGACATGCTGCCCTTCTGATGCTGTTAGAGGACCTCAGAGGCAATGACACACACACACACACACCCACACACACCAGGGCTACTGAGGACATCAATCACTAACTGAATGAGTACATTTTTCCCAGTATTTGGTGTAAGAACAGAGTACAACACAACACACACACACACACACACTCACCTCAGCTCTTTCTTCACCTCTTCATAGTCAGCATGTTCCTGCAGCTTTTCCTCCAGTTGCTATAGAGAAGAGGGATGGAAAGAGAGCAGAGCGGGGGAGGAGAGGGGAGGATAGGGGATGAGAGCAGAGCGAGGGAGGAGAGGGGATGAGAGCAGAGCAGAGTGGGGGAGGAGAGGGGATGAGAGCAGAGCGAGGGAGGAGAGGAGAGCAGAGCGAGGGAGGAGAGGGGATGAGAGCAGAGCGAGGGAGGAGAGGGGATGAGAGCAGAGCGAGGGAGGAGAGGGGATGAGAGCAGAGCGAGGGAGGAGTGGGGAGGAGAGCAGAGCGAGGGAGGAGTGGGGAGGGAGCAGAGCGAGGGAGGAGTGGGGAGGAGAGCAGAGCGAGGGAGGAGTGGGGAGGAGAGCAGAGCGAGGGAGGAGAGCAGAGCGAGGGAGGGGGTTAAATTAATGATGAATGAGAAGGACGGAAACTCCCAGACAGTATAATGACAAGTGTGTGTGTGTGTGTGAGTTTGTGTGTGTGTGTGTGTGAGCGAGCATGTGTGTGTGTGTGTGAGAGCAGGCGTGAGAGGTGTGTGTGAGCGTGTGGGTTGTGAGTTTGTGAAGGTCGTGAGAAGGTGTGTGAGGTTGTGAGAGGTGTGTGTGAGAGAGGTGTGTGAGAGGTGTGTGTGAGAGGTGTGAGAGGTGTGTGTGAGAGGTGTGAGAGGTGTGTGTGAGGGGAGTGAGAGGGGTTGTGAGAAATGTGTGTGAGAGGTCGTGAGAGGTGTGTGTGAGAGGTCGTGAGAGGTGTGTGTGAGAGGTGTGTGTGAGAGGTGTGTGTGAGAGGTGTGTGTGAGAGGTCGTGAGAGGTGTGTGTGAGGTCGTGAGAGAGTGTGTGAGGTGTGAGAGGTGAGAGGTGAGAGGTGTGTGTGAGAGGTCGTGAGAGGTGTGTGAGAGGTCGTGAGAGGTGTGCGTGAGATTGTGAGAGGTGTGTGAGAGGTTTGTGTGAGAGGTGTGTGTGAGAGAGGTGTGTGTGAGAGGTGTGTGTGTGAGAGGTGTGTGTGTGAGAGTGTGTGTGTGTGAGAGGTGTGTGTGTGAGAGGGGTGTGTGAGAGGGGTGTGTGAGAGGGGTGTGAGAGAGGGGTGTGAGAGATGTGTGTGAGAGGTCGTGAGAGGTGTGTGTGTGTGTGAGGTCGTGAGAGGTGTGTGTGAGGTGTGAGAGGTCGTGAGAGGTGTGTGTGTGAGATCGTGAGAGGTCGTGAGAGGTGTGTGTGTGAGATCGTGAGAGGTCGTGAGAGGTGTGTGTGTGAGGTCGTGAGAGGTCGTGAGAGGTGTGTGTGTGAGGTCGTGAGAGGTGTGTGTGTGAGGTCGTGAGAGGTGTGTGTGTGAGGTCGTGAGAGGTGTGTGTGTGAGGTCGTGAGAGGGTGTGTGTGTGAGGTCGTGAGAGGGTGTGTGTGAGGTCGTGTGAGGTGTGTGTGTGAGGTTGTGAGAGGTGTGTGTGTGAGGTTGTGAGAGGTGTGTGTGTGAGGTTGTGAGAGGTGTGTGTGAGGTTGTGAGAGTGTGTGTGTGAGGTTGTGAGAGGTGTGTGTGAGGTTGTGAGAGGTGTGTGTGAGGTTGTGAGAGGTGTGTGAGGTTGTGAGAGGTGTGTGTGAGGTTGTGTGAGGTTGTGTGAGGTGTGTGTGAGGTTGTGTGAGGTTGTGAGAGGTGTGTGAGAGGTGTGTGTGAGAGGTGTGTGAGGTTGTGAGAGGTGTGTGAGAGGTGTGTGAGGTTGTGAGAGGTTGTGAGAGGTGTGAGAGGTGTGAGAGGTGTGAGAGGTTGTGAGAGGTGTGAGAGGTTGTGAGAGTTGTGTGTGAGAGGTTGTGAGAGGTTGTGAGAGGTTGTGAGAGGTGTGAGAGGTTGTGAGAGGTGTGAGAGGTTGTGAGAGGTGTGAGAGGTTGTGAGAGGTGTGAGAGGTTGTGAGAGGTGTGTGAGGTTGTGAGAGAGGTGTGAGGTTGTGAGAGATGTTGAGGTTGAGAGAGGTGTGAGGTTGTGAGAGTTGTGTGTGAGAGGTGTGTGAGGTTGTGAGAGGTGAGAGGTGTGAGAGGTGTGAGAGGTTGTGAGAGGTTGTGAGAGGTTGTGAGAGGTGTGAGAGGTTGTGAGAGGTGTGAGAGGTTGTGAGAGGTGTGTGAGGTTGTGAGAGATGTGTGAGGTTGTGAGAGATGTGTGAGGTTGTGAGAGGTGTGTGAGGTTGTGAGAGTTGTGTGTGAGAGGTGTGTGAGGTTGTGAGAGTTGTGTGTGAGAGGTGTGTGAGGTTGTGAGCGGTGTGTGTGTGTATAGCCTACCTTGAGGCTGGCCGTCTTGGTGCTGAGCTGTAGTTGCAGCTGTGTGATCTGTGTGCTGGAACTCTCTCTGAGTTTAGACAGGCTGGCCTGCAGTCTCTGAACATCTTCCACCAGCTGAACCATCTCCCTGTCCTTGGCCCCCAGCTCTGCCTCCAGACTGGAGCGGGACAGGGCCTCCACCGCCTGGTCCTATAGGTCAACACATACATCAATCTACCAATCAGAACAGTCTGGTCCTATAGGTCAACACATACATCAATCTACCAATCAGAACAGTCTGGTCCTATAGGTCAACACATACATCAATACATCAATCTACCAATCAGAACAGTCTGGTCCTATAGGTCAACACATACATCAATACAACAATCTACCAATCAGAACAGTCTGGTCCTATAGGTCAACACATACATCAATACATCAATCTACCAATCAGAACAGCCTGGTCCTATAGGTCAACACATGCATCAATATAGCAATCAACCAACCAATACATCAATAGGTCAATCAACCAATCAGAACAGTCTGGTCCTATAGAACAATGTACCGTGTCTGGGGTGGGCTGAATGTGGGTGGTCAGCTGCAGGGATTGGTTAGAAGAGGTCAGCTGCTCCCTCAGAGCTTCCGCCTCCCTCTGTGCTGCCTCGGCTCTCTGAGAGAGAAAACGAGAGAGCAAGGGCATGAGAGAGAGTGCCAGAGAGAGAGAGACCACGAGAGAGAGAGAGAGAGAGAGAGACCACGAGAGAGAGTGAGCACGAGAGAGAGAGACCACGAGAGAGAGCACGAGAGAGACCTCGAGAGAGAGAGACCACGAGAGAGAGAGACCACGAGAGAGAGCACGAGAGAGAGCACGAGAGAGAGCATGAGAGAGAGAGCACGAGAGAGAGCATGAGAGAGAGCATGAGAGAGAGAGCACGAGAGAGCGAGAGAGACGAGAGAGAGCACGAGACCAGCGCGAGCCACGAGAGAGAGCACGAGAGAGAGAGAGAGACCACGAGAGCACGAGAGAGAGCACGAGAGAGCGAGAGCGCACGAGAGAGAGAGAGAGCACGAGAGAGAGAGAGAGCATGAGAGAGAGCACGAGAGAGAGAGAGAGCATGAGAGAGAGCACGAGAGAGAGAGAGAGCACGAGAGAGAGCACGAGAGAGAGAGAGAGCACGAGAGAGAGCACGAGAGAGCGAGAGAGCACGAGAGAGAGCACGAGCGCACGAAAGAGAGAGCGAGCGAGCGAAAGAGAGAGCGAGCGAAAGAGAGAGCGAGCGAAAGAGAGAGCGAGCGAAAGAGAGAGCGAGCGAGAGAGAGCGAGCGAAAGAGAGAGAGAGCGAGCGAAAGAGAGAGAGAGCGAGCGAAAGAGAGAGCGAGCGAGAGAAAGAGAAAGAGAGAGCGAAAGAGAGAGAGAGAAAGCGAGAGAGAAGAGAGAGAGAGCGAAAGAGAGAGAGCGAGCGAGCGAAAGAGAGAGAGAGCGAGCGAAAGAGTGCGAGCGAGCGAAAGAGAACGAGCGAGCGAGCGAAAGAGAACGAGAGAGCGAGCGAAAGAGAACGAGAGAGCGAGCGAAAGAGAGAGCGAGAGAGCGAGCGAAAGAGAGAGCGAGAGAAAGAGAGAGCGAGAGAGCGAAAGAGAGAGAGAAAGCGAAATCGAGAGAGAAAGAGCAAAAGAGAGAGAGAGAGAGAGAGAGAGAAAGAAAGCGAGAGAGAGCGAGAGAAAGAGAGCGAAAGAGAGAGAGAAAGCGAAATCGAGAGAGAAAGAGCAAAAGAGAGAGAAGAGAGAGAGAGAGAAAGCGAGAGAGAAAGAGAGAGAGAGAGCAAAGAGAGAGAGAGAGAGAGAGAGAGAGAGAGAGAGAAAGAGAGAGAGAAAGAGAGAGAGAAGAGAGAGAGAGAGAGAGAAGAGAGAGAGAGAGAAAGAGAGAGAGAGAGAGAAAGAGAGAGTTGGAATGTCTGTCTTAAACACAGCCTAAGTGGGTGATCATACTGAGAGACTGCAGAGCACAGCTTTTAATCAAATGACAGAACTACAGGCTGAAGTGACAAATCTCCATGGAGAAACACCATGTCTCCTCTATACCCGTTTTGATGTTTCCTGTCAACACCACGCATATAAAATGACGGTCGGTGTGTGTGTGTGTGTGTGAGAGAGAGAGCTGAAAGGCATGATGTCATCCTCTTTGACCCAGAGGTGTAACTGGAAACAGAATGACATTGTGTGTGCCGTGCGGGTGATGAGAAAGCTGAGCTCAAGGCTAACATTAGCATTAGGTGGCTAGCTATGCCTTCCCAGACATCCCCAAGTCATCTCAACAATAAATGTTAACATTACTGACATTCCCACAGCCCCCCTAACAATCTATTATCATGATCAGGGCGTTTAGACTACAGAGGTCTCTGAGCCGAGGGGTAGTTAGATTCATATTTAGAACTCATAACATCCCCCCCCCCCCCCCCCAGCGTAATTAGATTCATATTTAGAACTCATAACATCCCCCCCCAGCGTAATTAGATTCATATTTAGAACTCATAACATCCCCCCCCCGTACCATAACAGCCCAGCGTAAGTAGATTCATATTTAGAACTCATAACATCCCCCCAGCGTAATTAGATTCATATTTAGAACTCATAACATCCCCCCCCAGCGTAATTAGATTCATATTTAGAACTCATAACATCCCCCCCAGCGTAATTAGATTCATATTTAGAACTCATAACATCCCCCCAGCGTAATTAGATTCATATTTAGAACTCATAACATCCCCCCAGCGTAATTAGATTCATATTTAGAACTCATAACATCCCCCCCAGCGTAATTAGATTCATATTTAGAACTCATAACATCCCCCCCCAGCGTAATTAGATTCATATTTAGAACTCATAACATCCCCCCAGCGTAATTAGATTCATATTTAGAACTCATAACATCCCCCCAGCGTAATTAGATTCATATTTAGAACTCATAACATTCCCCCCAGCGTAATTAGATTCATATTTAGAACTCATAACATTCCCCCAGCGTAATTAGATTCATATTTAGAACTCATAACATTCCCCCAGCGTAATTAGATTCTATATTTATAACTCATAACATCCCCCCAGCGTAGTTAGATTCATATTTAGAACTCATAACATCCCCCCAGCGTAATTAGATTCATAGAACAGGGCTCCGGGCAGCCGAGCGGAAATGGAGGAAAACTCGCCTCCCTGCGGACCTGGCATCCTTTCACTCCCTCCTCTCTACATTTTCCTCCTCTGTCTCTGCTGCTAAAGCCACTTTCTACCACTCTAAATTCCAAGCATCTGCCTCTAACCCTAGGAAGCTCTTTGCCACCTTCTCCTCCCTCTTGAATCCTCCTCCCCCTCCCCCTCATCCCTCTCTGCAGATGACTTCGTCAACCATTTTGAAAAGAAGGTCGACGACATCCGATCCTCGTTTGCTAAGTCAAACGACACCGCTGGTTCTGCTCACACTGCCCTACCCTGTGCTCTGACCTCTTTCTCCCTCTCTCTCCAGATGACATCTCGCGTCTTGTGACGGCCGGCCGCCCAACAACCTGCCCGCTTGACCCTATCCCCTCCTCTCTTCTCCAGACCATCTCCGGTGACCTTCTCCCTTACCTCACCTCGCTCATCAACTCATCCCTGACCGCTGGCTACGTCCCTCCCGTCTTCAAGAGAGCGAGAGTTGCACCCCTTCTGAAAAAACCTACACTCGATCCCTCCGATGTCAACAACTACAGACCAGTATCCCTTCTTTCTTTTCTCTCCAAAACTCTTGAACGTGCCGTCCTTGGCCAGCTCTCCCGCTATCTCTCTCAGAATGACCTTCTTGATCCAAATCAGTCAGGTTTCAAGACTAGTCATTCAACTGAGACTGCTCTTCTCTGTATCACGGAGGCGCTCCGCACTGCTAAAGCTAACTCTCTCTCCTCTGCTCTCATCCTTCTAGACCTATCGGCTGCCTTCGATACTGTGAACCATCAGATCCTCCTCTCCACCCTCTCCGAGTTGGGCATCTCCGGCGCGGCCCACGCTTGGATTGCGTCCTACCTGACAGGTCGCTCCTACCAGGTGGCGTGGCGAGAATCCGTCTCCTCACCACGTGCTCTCACCACTGGTGTCCCCAGGGCTCTGTTCTAGGCCCTCTCCTATTCTCGCTATACACCAAGTCACTTGGCTCTGTCATAACCTCACATGGTCTCTCCTATCATTGCTATGCAGACGACACACAATTAATCTTCTCCTTTCCCCCTTCTGACGACCAGGTGGCGAATCGCATCTCTGCATGTCTGGCAGACATATCAGTGTGGATGACGGATCATCACCTCAAGCTGAACCTCGGCAAGACGGAGCTGCTCTTCCTCCCGGGAAGGACTGCCCGTTCCATGATCTCGCCATCACGGTTGACAACTCCATTGTGTCCTCGTCCCAGTGCGCTAAGAACCTTGGCGTGATCCTGGACAACACCCTGTCGTTCTCAAATAACATCAAGGCGGTGGCCCGTTCCTGTAGGTTCATGCTCTACAACATCCGCAGAGTACGACCCTGCCTCACACAGGAAGCGGCGCAGGTCCTAATCCAGGCACTTGTCATCTCCCGTCTGGATTACTGCAACTCGCTGTTGGCTGGGCTCCCTGCCTGTGCCATTAAACCCCTACAACTCATCCAGAACACCGCAGCCCGTCTGGTGTTCAACCTTCCCAAGTTCTCTCCACGTCACCCCGCTCCTCCGCTCTCTCCACTGGCTTCCAGTTGAAGCTCGCATCCGCTACAAGACCATGGTGCTTGCCTACGGAGCTGTGAGGGGAACGGCACCTCAGTACCTCCAGGCTCTGATCAGGCCCTACACCCAAACAAGGGCACTGCGTTCATCCACCTCTGGCCTGCTCGCCTCCCTACCACTGAGGAAGTACAGTTCCCGCTCAGCCCAGTCAAAACTGTTCGCTGCTCTGGCCCCCCATTGGTGGAACAAACTCCCTCACGACGCCAGGACAGCGGAGTCAATCACCACCTTCCGGAGACACCTGAAACCCCACCTCTTTAAGGAATACCTAGGATAGGATAAAGTAATCCCCCCTTAAAAGACCTAGATGCACTATTGTAAAGTGGCTGTTCCACTGGATGTCATAAGGTGAAAGCACCAATTTGTAAGTCGCTCTGGATAAGAGCGTCTGCTAAATGACTTAAATGTAAATGTAAATATTTAGAACTCATAACATTCCCCCCCCCCAGCGTAATTAGATTCATATTTAGAACTCATAACATTCCCCCCCCCAGCGTAGTTAGATTCATATTTATAACTCATAACATCCCCCCCAGTGTAATTAGAAGTGATACCTCCTAGCCGTTGTGTTAGCAACAGCAGCTGTAAACTTGGGCTAGGAGAGGACGGACAGAGTACCCATTCTGGTAATAACCTGGGGGGGCTGGTAATAACCGGAAACATAGAAATAGATTGTGGTTACATTATCCAATAACGACCAAGGCCCTAAAGGGGTGCAGACTAACCTGATTGGCTCTCTCCAGATCTGTCATCACCATTTCAATCTCGTCGGCCCTAAGGAGGAGGAGGAAGAGGAGGTGTTACTAAGGAAACACACAGAACAGTGATCACCACAACATGAACACACACATCCCTACACCCACTAACACACCCTGAGGTTCCCAAAGCTTGAAAACACATTGGTGTTACATGTTACACAACTCACCCTGAGGTTCCCAAAGCTTGAAAACACATTGGTGTTACATGTTACACAACTCAAAACACACCCTGAGGTTCCCAAAGCTTGAAAACACATTGGTGTTGCATGTACACAACGAGGTTCCCAAAACACACATTGGTGTTGCATGTTCAACCAAGGTTCCCAAAGCTTGAAAACACATTGGTGTTGCATGTACACAACTCAAAACACACCCCGAGGTTCCCCCAAAGCTTGTACACAAAAACACATTGGGTTGTTGAAAACACATGTACACAACTCAAAACACACCCTGAGGTTCCCTTGAAAACACATTGGTGTTGCATGTTACACAACTCAAAACACACCCCGAGGTTCCCAAAGGTGAAAACACATTGGTGTTGCATGTACACAACTCAAAACACAGGTTCCCAAAGCTTGAAAACACATTGGTGGTACACAACTTCCAAAGCTTGAAAACACATTGGTGTTGCATGTTACACAACTCAAAACACACCCTGAGGTTCCCAAAGCTTGAAAACACATTGGTGTTACATGTACACAACTCAAAACACACCCGAGGTTCCCGAAGCTTGAAAACACATTGGTGTTGCATGTACACAACTCAAAACACACCCCGAGGTTCCCAAAGCTTGAAAACACATTGGTGTTGCATGTTACACAACTCAAAACACACCCCGAGGTTCCCAAAGCTTGAAAACACATTGGTGTTGCATGTACACAAC
>NC_088406.1:9842453-9884953 GCF_034236695.1 Oncorhynchus nerka
AGTGGTTAGAGTGTAGAGGCGGCGGGGTAGCCTAGTGGTTAGAGTGTAGAGGCGGCGGCAGGCGGCAGGGTAGGGTAGAGGCAGGGTAGCCTAGTGGTTAGAGTGTAGAGGCGGCAGGGTAGCCTAGTGGTTAGAGTGTAGAGGCGGCGGGGTAGCCTAGTGGTTAGAGTGTAGAGGCGGCAGGGTAGCCTAGTGGTTAGAGTGTAGAGGCGGCAGGGTAGCCTAGTGGTTAGAGTGTAGAGGCGGCAGGGTAGCCTAGTGGTTAGAGTGTAGAGGCGGCAGGGTAGCCTAGTGGTTAGAGTGTAGAGGCGGCAGGGTAGCCTAGTGGTTAGAGTGTAGAGGCGGCAGGGTAGCCTAGTGGTTAGAGTGTAGAGGCGGCAGGGTAGCCTAGTGGTTAGAGCGTTGGACTAGTAACCAGGCAAGTTCAAACCCCCGAGCTGACAAGGTACAAATCTGTCGTTCTGCCCCCTGAACAAAGCAGTTAACCCACTGTTCCTAGGCAGTCATTGAAAATAAGAATTTGTTCTTAACTGACTTGGCCTGGTTAAATAAAGGTAAAATTTAAAAAAGAATGAACTGGAACAAGGAGGTGTGTGTGTGTAATCATTTATTTGAATGGTACATCTCTAGTCTATTGATTCACTGGGGAAATAAAGATGTCGCCTGGGTCACAATACAGGTGAATGAATATTCAAGAGGAGTGTGTTCCATGCACGTTGGGCTACTGAGCTTGATTTGGTTGATTTCCCTTCCGTTTGGGACTTATTGTACTGATCAACAGCTTTTACATAGAACAAACCATCTCTCATTTTATAGAGGTGTGTGCTGTCTCTTCAAAACCGATGAGTACATTCTCTCACACACACACACACACACACACTCTCTGAGGCTCGAGCAAAGACGACCATGACTGGGAGAGACGAGCGGCAGGGGAGACGAAGTTAATTAATTACGTTTTTGGTAAAAAATCTACTTTGAAATCAGCAATATTTTGCGTTACGGTTAGCATGTTATCACAAACAAGGTCCTAGGGTAGTGAATAGATTTTAGCTTCACCTATAAGCTAGCAAGGAAAGTTAGTCTACCACACTGGAAGCTACCGGTATCTTCTTGCATTGTAAAGTGTAGTAATGGACATTGTTTTGCGAACAGTAATTAACAGTTTAAATTTCTACATGCCGTGTTGCATTATTCAAGTGGTGAAGCAGCACAGACTCCCAGTGAAGCAGCCCAGACTCCCAGTGAGTGGTGAAGCAGCCCAGACTCCCAGTGAAGCAGCCCAGACTCCCAGTGAGTGGTGAAGCAGCCCAGACTCCCAGTGAAGCAGCCCAGACTCCCAGTGAAGCAGCCCAGACTCCCAGTGAAGCAGCCCAGACTCCCAGTGAAGCAGCCCAGACTCCCAGTGAAGCAGCCCAGACTCCCAGTGAAGCAGCCCAGACTCCCAGTGTAGCAGCCCAGACTCCCAGTGTAGCAGCCCAGACTCCCCAGACTCCCAGTGAAGCAGCCCAGACTCCCAGTGAAGCAGCCCAGACTCCCAGTGTAGCAGCCCAGACTCCCAGTGAAGCAGCCCAGACTCCCAGTGAAGCAGCCCAGACTCCCAGTGAAGCAGCCCAGACTCCCAGTGAAGCAGCCCAGACTCCCAGTGAAGCAGCCCAGACTCCCAGTGAAGCAGCCCAGACTCCCAGTGAAGCAGCCCAGACTCCCAGTGAAGCAGCCCAGACTCCCAGTGAAGCAGCCCAGACTCCCAGTGAAGCAGCCCAGACTCCCAGTGAGCGGTGAAGCAGCCCAGACTCCCAGTGAGCGGTGAAGCAGCCCAGACTCCCAGTGAGCGGTGAAGCAGCCCAGACTCCCAGTGAGCGGTGAAGCAGCCCAGACTCCCAGTGAGCGGTGAAGCAGCCCAGACTCCCAGTGAGCGGTGAAGCAGCCCAGACTCCCAGTGAAGCAGCCCAGACTCCCAGTGAGCGGTGAAGCAGCCCA
This sequence comes from Oncorhynchus nerka, assembly GCF_034236695.1. Lineage (NCBI taxonomy): Eukaryota > Metazoa > Chordata > Actinopteri > Salmoniformes > Salmonidae > Oncorhynchus > Oncorhynchus nerka. The sequence continues at coordinate 9,844,431 of NC_088406.1, forward strand.
GACTGCCAGTATCAATTTAAATAAATTCTAGTACTGAACCCTTTTTCATGTTCTGGTATTGAAAGTGTGTTGATGTTTTGGTATACAGTGCATGGAGAGCGATGGAGAGAGCTGAGGTGGTGGTAACCAGGGAGCGATGGAGAGAGCTGAGGTGGTGGTAACCAGGGAGCGATGGAGAGAGCTGAGGTGGTGGTAACCAGGAAGCGATGGAGAGTGCTGAGGTGGTGGTAACCAGGAAGCGATGGAGAGAGCTGAGGTGGTGGTAACCAGGAAGCGATGGAGAGAGCTGAGGTGGTGGTAACCAGGGAGCGATGGAGAGAGCTGAGGTGGTGGTAACCAGGGAGCGATGGAGAGAGCTGAGGTGGTGGTAACCAGGGAGCGATGGAGAGAGCTGAGGTAGTGGTAACCAGGGAGCGATGGAGAGAGCTGAGGTGGTGGTAACCAGGGAGCGATGGAGAGCTGAGGTGGTGGTAACCAGGGAGCGATGGAGAGAGCTGAGGTGGTAACCAGGGAGCGATGGAGAGAGCGGAGGTGGTGGTAACCAGGGAGCGATGGAGAGAGCTGAGGTGGTAACCAGGGAGCGATGGAGAGAGTGGAGGTGGTAACCAGGGAGCGAGGGAGAAAGGAATCGATCCGTTTTAGCAACCGATCAATCCAACAACTTCACTAATGCAGAGACATGGAGAGTTCAGGGCAGATGAAATAGGTTGGGGGAAACTAAGAGCCAAGTTCAGACTCATCTATACTGTCTACCCTCAGCAGCTGAATTCAGAAAGTGTGTGTGTTCTTTGAAAGCCTTCTCCCTGAGCCTCGTAACCTTCACCATCTCCCATAATCCTCCAGCACTCCTCTGATCGTCGGTTGGGCGGCACCCAGACCAATCACGGAATTAGGAAAATATTCACTAAAATCCCCCATAAAGGAATTTATATTCCTGTCATTAAAGATCAGTCTGACATGCTATTCCCTTACAGAGTGTGTCATTGAAGTTCAGTCTGACATGCTATTCCCTTACAGAGTGTGTCATTGAAGATCAGTCTGACATGCTATTCCCTTACAGAGTGTGTCATTGAAGATCAGTCTGACATGCTATTCCCTTACAGAGTGTGTCATTGAAGATCAGTCTGACATGCTATTCCCTTACAGAGTGTGTCATTGACTTGTCCTATAGGACACAGCAGTGTATCATATAGAGAACATAAGGGTGGTACTGGAGGTAAAGAGAGGCATTTTTTGGTGAGGAGCCAAATCTGTGTGATAATACATCATCTTATTCAGTACAAAATCAGGCCAGATTAAATCAGGCACGCAAAGCAAGAGGATTAACCCCCTCCCCCCCCTCGGCTGGCAGATAACATGCTGGAGCTCAGGAATACATACAGGTCCTCTCTGCAGCTCCGTTGGTAAAAGCATGGCTCTTGAAACGCCAGGGTAGTGGGTTCGATTCCAGGGACCACCCGTATGTAAATAATGGAGTCGCTTGGGATAAAAAGCTTCTGCTAAACGGCATATATTAAATACTGAGCGTACAAAAGAAGAACACCTGCTCTTTCCATGACATAGACTGACCAGGTGAGATCTACGATCCCTTATTGATGTCACTTGTTAAATCCACTTCAAATTAGTGTAGATGAAGGGGAGGAGACATGTAGATGAAGGGGAGGAGACATGTAGATGAAGGGGAGGAGACATGTAGATGAAGGGGAGGAGGCATGTAGATGAAGGGGAGGAGACATGTAGATGAAGGGGAGGAGACATGTAGATGAAGGGGAGGAGACGGGTTAAAGGAGGATTTTTAAGCCTTGAGACAATTGAGACATGGATTGTGTTTGTGTACCATTCAGAGGGTGAATGGGTAAGATAAAAAATATATAAGTGCCTTTGAACAGGGTATGGTAGTAGGTACCAGGGCGCACCGGTTTGAGAGTCCTCAGACCAGAAATACAGGCATAGTTTAGAGACAAAACAGAGTTCTCCCAGGGGCCCCCAGAGCTAGCTGTACCACTAGAGATTCTGGGTTCGAGTCCAGGCTCTGTCAGCAGCCGGCCGCGACCGGGAGACCCATGGGGCGGAGCACAACTGGCGTGGGGAACCACCCATATGAAAACGTAAACATCCCATGATTGTCTATTGCCTCCACGGGGTTACAACGGGTTCGCTGGAGAGGGAGGAGTCCAGACAGACGACATAAAAAAAAAAACATAACGGAGGACTCTTTTCTCCCAGCATTCCACAGGGACCCGAGAACCAATCAGCACACTAGAAAATCAGGGGGGAGACCGTGTTTGGCTATTGAACATGTCTATGGAAAAGTGTCCATTGAGAGCATGCTAGTCACTGAGTAACAGTAAACCAATTACACAAATACAGTAGCACAACAGTCAGTAGCTCCAGACCCTGGGTGACAGGGGGAGCCCCCAGTGCATCAGGCCAGGAGACAGAACCTCTCTCTGGGGTTGGGTAGAGTCTGGTTCCCCTGGTGTCTCAGAACTGGGTGGTCAGCCCTGAAATAACCCTGAGCAAGAGCCTCAAGGACACACCACATTCTACTCTGACAGAAACATCTGATGACAGCCCAGACACACAGACACATGGCCCAGACACACAGACACACGGCCCAGGCAGACGGCCCAGACACACAGACACACGGCCCAGACACACAGACACACGGCCCAGGCAGACGGCCCAGACACACAGACACACGGCCCAGACACACAGACACACGGCCCAGACACACGGCCCAGACACACAGGCAGACGGCCCAGACACACAGGCAGACGGCCCAGACACACAGGCAGACGGCCCAGACACACAGGCAGACGGCCCAGACACACAGGCAGACGGCCCAGACACACGGGCAGACGGCCCAGACACACGGGCAGACGGCCCAGACACACGGGCAGACGGCCCAGACACACGGGCAGACGGCCCAGACACACGGGCAGACGGCCCAGACACACAGGCAGACGGCCCAGACACACAGGCAGACGGCCCAGACACACAGGCAGACGGCCCAGACACACAGGCAGACGGCCCAGACACACAGGCAGACGGCCCAGACACACAGGCAGACGGCCCAGACACACAGGCAGACGGCCCAGACACACAGGCAGACGGACACTAGGGCAGACGGCCCAGACACACAGGCAGACGGACACTAGGGCAGACGGCCCAGACACACAGGCAGACGGCCCAGACACACAGGCAGACGGACACTAGGGCAGACGGCCCAGACACACAGGCAGACGGACACACAGGCAGACGGCCCAGACACACAGGCAGACGGACACTAGGGCATATAGTCATTCAGAAGCCAACAAACACATCTTTATAAGCGACTCTATCACAGCTCCCCAGTGTCCCTCACTAAGACTAAAGGGCGTACAGACAGAACCCTGTGCAGTCGTATATTTGGAAAGTATAAATAACAATATAATCTCTCAGTATTTACAGTGTATTGCTAAAGCTTGGATTTAGACTGGCTGTTATTGAGCAGCAAAGAGAAAGTCCAACTCTGGGATTTCCTCTGGATGGAGAGGATCACAGGATCACAGGATCATATCAGAGGACTATGAGAGAGCTGTAGTGACTGGAAATTAACCACAGGAGTACGTGGTGGGATGAAGAAAACGTGGAGGAAACACACAGAGGTCAGCTGAAACTCACTTGGCTGTGCAGTCCTCGTCATACTTAGTCTTCAGATCAAAGAGCTCTGCCTGAGTTGTTTCAAGAGCTGAAAAAACAGGCAAGAAACAACAGCTGTTAGTCAGGCCAACGGTGTGTGTGTGTATGTGTGTGTGTGTGTGTGTGTGTGTGTGTGTGTGTGTGACAGATATAAGATCAGGTAGTGAATGGACTGGTAGATACCTGTCTGTAAGGCCTGGGCCTTGTGGTCAGCCTCAACCAGCTTAGAGGACATGGAGTTCTGGCTCTCCTGGAGCGTTCTGGAAACAGAGAGATGGAGGGATGGGGAGAGACAGAGAGAGAGATGGAGGGATGGGAGAGAGAGAGAGAGAGATGGAGGGATGGGGAGAGACAGAGAGAGATGGAGGGATGGGGAGAGACAGAGAGAGATGGAGGGATGGGGAGAGACAGAGAGAGATGGAGGGATGGGGAGAGACAGAGAGAGATGGAGGGATGGGGAGAGACAGAGAGAGATGGAGGGATGGGAGAGAGAGAGAGAGATGGAGGGATGGGAGAGAGAGAGAGAGATGGAGGGATGGGGAGAGACAGAGAGATGGAGGGATGGGGAGAGACAGAGAGAGATGGAGGGATGGGGAGAGACAGAGAGATGGAGGGATGGGGAGAGACAGAGAGAGATGGAGGGATGGGGAGAGACAGAGAGAGATGGAGGGATGGGAGAGAGAGAGATGGAGGGATGGGGAGAGACAGAGAGAGATGGAGGGATGGGGAGAGACAGAGAGAGATGGAGGGATGGGGAGAGACAGAGAGAGATGGAGGGATGGGGAGAGACAGAGAGAGATGGAGGGATGGGGAGAGACAGAGAGAGAGATGGAGGGATGGGGAGAGACAGAGGGAGATGGAGGGATGGGGAGAGACAGAGGGAGATGGAGGGATGGGGAGAGAGAGAGAGATGGAGGGATGGGGAGAGACAGAGAGAGATGGAGGGATGGGGAGAGACAGAGAGAGATGGAGGGATGGGGAGAGACAGAGAGAGATGGAGGGATGGGGAGAGACAGAGAGATGGAGGGATGGGAGAGACAGAGAGAGATGGAGGAATGGGAGAGACAGAGAGATGGAGGGATGGGAGAGACAGAGATGGAGGGATGGGAGAGACAGAGAGTCATCAACCATGAGTTACTGAACGCCATTTAAAATAAGACATTAGGTCAGAGAGTGAGAGTTACATCAGCCCAGACTCCCTTACAGTTTAATTCTATAATACCAAACAAGTCTACTGTCAAAACTCCCTATTTTCTCACCATTTCTCATCCAGTTTTTTCCATAAATCGAACAAACTACAAACCACTTATCATTAGCAAGCTGGATTTGTCAGTAATGTGCTCCCTCTCTTCCTCCTCCTCCCTTATCTATCGATCTTCGTCTTACATTTACATTTAAGTCATTTAGCAGACGCTCTTATCCAGAGCGACTTACAAATTGGTGCATTCACCTTATGACATCCAGTGGAGCAGCCACTTTACAATAGTGCATCACCTCGTCATGTTTCAGAGGTCCATCCATATACTGCCCCTCTAATACAACACATATTCCTAGTAGATACTGTAACTCTCCTCTCTATATTCCTAGTAGATACTGTAACTCTCCTCTCTATATTCCTAGTAGATACTGTACCTCTCCTCTCTATATTCCTAGTAGATACTGTACCTCTCCTCTCTATATTCCTAGTAGATACTGTACCTCTCCTCTCTATATTCCTAGTAGATACTGTAACTCTCCTCTCTATATTCCTAGTAGATACCGTAACTCTCCTCTCTATATTCCTAGTAGATACTGTAACTCTCCTCTCTATATTCCTAGTAGATACTGTAACTCTCCTCTCTATATTCCTAGTAGATACTGTAACTCTCCTCTCTATATTCCTAGTAGATACTGTAACTCTCCTCTCTATATTCCCAGTAGATACTGTAACTCTCCTCTCTATATTCCTAGTAGATACTGTAACTCTCCTCTCCTCTCTATATTCCTAGTAGATACTGTACCTCTCCTCTCTATATTCCTAGTAGATACTGTAACTCTCCTCTCTATATTCCTAGTAGATACTGTAACTCTCCTCTCCTCTCTATATTCCTAGTAGATACTGTAACTCTCCTCTCTATATTCCTAGTAGATACCGTAACTCTCCTCTCTATATTCCTAGTAGATACTGTAACTCTCCTCTCTATATTCCTAGTAGATACTGTAACTCTCCTCTCTATATTCCTAGTAGATACTGTAACTCTCCTCTCTATATTCCTAGTAGATACCGTAACTCTCCTCTCTATATTCCTAGTAGATACTGTAACTCACCTCTCTATATTCCTAGTAGATACTGTAACTCTCCTCTCTATATTCCTAGTAGATACCGTAACTCTCCTCTCTATATTCCTAGTAGATACTGTAACTCTACTCTCTATATTCCTAGTAGATACTGTAACTCTCCTCTCTATATTCCTAGTAGATACTGTAACTCTCCTCTCTATATTCCTAGTAGATACTGTACTTCTCCTCTCTATATTCCTAGTAGATACTGTAACTCTCCTCTCTATATTCCTAGTAGATACTGTAACTCTCCTCTCTATATTCCTAGTAGATACTGTAACTCTCCTCTCTATATTCCTAGTAGATACTGTAACTCACCTCTCCTCTCTATATTCCTAGTAGATACTGTAACTCTCCTCTCTATATTCCTAGTAGATACTGTAACTCTCCTCTCTATATTCCCAGTAGATACTGTAACTCTCCTCTCTATATTCCTAGTAGATACTGTAACTCTCCTCTCCTCTCTATATTCCTAGTAGATACCGTAACTCTCCTCTCTATATTCCTAGTAGATACCGTAACTCTCCTCTCCATATTCCTAGTAGATACCGTAACTCTCCATATTCCTAGTAGATACCGTAACTCTCCTCTCTATATTCCTAGTAGATACTGTAACTCTCCTCTCTATATTCCTAGTAGATACCGTAACTCTCCTCTCTATATTCCTAGTAGATACTGTAACTCTCCTCTCTATATTCCTAGTAGATACTGTAACTCTCCTCTCTATATTCCTAGTAGATACTGTAACTCTCCTCTCTATATTCCTAGTAGATACTGTAACTCTCCTCTCTATATTCCTAGTAGATACCGTACCTCTCCTCTCCTCTCTATATTCCTAGTAGATACTGTAACTCCTCTCTATATTCCTAGTAGATACCGTAACTCACCTCTCCTTCTCTGCATAGTCATTGTGGAGCTGGACCTGTTTCTCCTGGACCAGGTTCTCAGCCTGGTTCTTCAGGGACTGCTCATAGTCCCGGATCTTCTCCTTCAGCGCTTTAATAGTCACCTCTAGACCAGGAGAGAGAAGACACCATGAGATAGAGGGGGGGTGGGAGAAGACACCATGAGAGAGAGAGGGGGAGGGTGAGAGAAGACACCATGAGAGAGAGAGGGGGGTGAGAGAAGACACCATGAGAGAGAGGGGGTGAGAGAAGACACCATGAGAGAGAGGGGGTGAGAGAAGACACCATGAGAGAGAGGGGGTGAGAGAAGACACCATGAGAGAGAGGGGGTGAGAGAAGACACCTTGAGAGAGAGGGGGGAGAAGACACCATGAGAGAGGGGGTGAGAGAAGACACCATGAGAGAGGGGGGTGAGAGAAGACACCATGAGAGAGGGGGTGAGAGAAGACACCATGAGAGAGGGGGGTGAGAGAAGACACCATGAGAGAGAGAGGGGGGTGGGTGAGAGAAGACACCATGAGAGGGGGGGGGGGCTGTGCTGAGCTGGATGGCTGTGAGAGGAAACCACAGAGAGAGGAAACCACAGAGAGGGAAAACCACAGAGAGGGAAAACCACAGAGAGGGAAAACCACAGAGAGGGAAAACCACAGAGAGGGAAAACCACACAGAGAGGAAAAACCACACAGAGAGGAAACCACACAGAGAGGAAACCACACAGAGAGGAAACCACACAGAGAGGAAACCACACAGAGAGGAAACCACACAGAGAGGAAACCACACAGAGAGGAAACCACACAGAGAGGAAACCACACAGAGAGGAAACCACAGAGAGAGGAAACCACAGAGAGAGGAAACCACAGAGAGAGGGAACCACAGAGAGAGGAAACCACAGAGAGAGGAAACCACAGAGAGGGAAAACCACAGAGAGGGAAAACCACAGAGAGAGGAAACCACAGAGAGAGAGGTAACCACAGAGAGAGGTAACCACAGAGAGGAAACCACAGAGAGGAAACCAGAGAGAGGAAACCACAGAGAGGGAAAACCACAGAGAGAGGTAACCACAGAGAGGAAACCACAGAGAGGAAACCACAGAGAGGGGAAACCACAGAGAGGAAACCACAGAGAAGGGAAACCACAGAGAGGAAACCACAGAGAGGGGAAACCACACATAGAGGAAACCACACAGAGAGGAAACCACAGAGAGGGAAAACCACAGAGAGGGAAAACCACAGAGAGAGGAAACCACAGAGAGAGAGGTAACCACAGAGAGGGAAAACCACAGAGAGAGGAAACCACAGAGAGAGAGGTAACCACAGAGAGAGGTAACCACAGAGAGAGGTAACCACAGAGAGGAAACCACAGAGAGGAAACCACAGAGAGGGGAAACCACAGAGAGGAAACCACAGAGAAGGGAAACCACAGAGAGGAAACCACAGAGAGGGGAAACCACACATAGAGGAAACCACACAGAGAGGAAACCACAGAGAGGGGAAACCACAGAGAGGAAACCACAGAGAGGAAACCAGAGAGAGGAAACCAGAGAGAGGGGAAACCAGAGAGAGGGGAAACCACACAGAGAGGAAACCACACAGAGAGGAAACCACACAGAGAGGAAACCACAGAGAGAGGAAACCACAGAGAGAGGGAACCACAGAGAGAGGAAACCACAGAGAGAGGAAACCACAGAGAGGAAACCACAGAGAGGAAACCAGAGAGAGGAAACCACAGAGAGGGAAAACCACAGAGAGGGAAAACCACAGAGAGAGGAAACCACAGAGAGAGAGGTAACCACAGAGAGAGGTAACCACAGAGAGAGGTAACCACAGAGAGAGGTAACCACAGAGAGGAAACCACAGAGAGGGGAAACCACAGAGAGGAAACCACAGAGAAGGGAAACCACAGAGAGGAAAACCACAGAGAGGAAACCACAGAGAGGGGAAACCACACATAGAGGAAACCATACAGAGAGGAAACCACAGAGAGGGGAAACCACAGAGAGGAAACCACAGAGAGGAAACCAGAGAGAGGAAACCAGAGAGAGGGGAAACCACACAGAGAGGAAACCACACAGAGAGGAAACCACAGAGAGAGGAAACCACAGAGAGAGGAAACCACAGAGAGAGGAAACCACAGAGAGGGGAAACCACAGAGAGGGGAAACCACAGAGAGGAAACCACAGAGAGGAAACCAGAGAGAGGAAACCACACAGAGGGGAAACCACACAGAGGGAAAACCACACAGAGGAAACCACACAGAGAGGAAACCACAGAGAGGAAACCACACAGAGAGGAAACCACACAGAGAGGAAACCACAGAGAGGAAACCACAGAGAGGAAACCAGAGAGAGCAAAAGCGGTGTAATAGGTGGATGTCTGAGAGGGCAGGGGGATCCCTTTAAGGAAGTGAGATAAAGATTGAGAGCACTGCTGATCGTTGGATTTGATTGAGAGTTCTCAGCACTGTGCACGAGTGAGTGATTTAAACCCCATTCTCCCTGTTCTGACACACAATCAATAGCGGAGAGTTCTTTCAGAGCCCTCTTACCCTGCCACTGTTTAACACCTAAAACCCTGCTGAGGGTTTCTCTGTCTGTGTGTGTGTGTGTGTGGGGGGGGGGGGTTCTCCATCTGTGTGTGTGAGGGGGGGTACTCTGTCTGTGTGTGTCTCCCTCCCGACACCCATCCATCTCCCTCCCGACACCCCTCCATCTCCCTCCCGACACCCATCCATCTCCCTCCCGACACCCATCCATCTCCCTCCCGACACCCATCCATCTCCTCTTCACCCATCCCCCCTTCACCCCATCCCCCTCCCCTCTTCACCCCATCCCCCTCTCCCCTTCACCCCATCCCCCTCTCCTCTTCACCCCATCCCCCTCCTTCACCCCATCCCCCTCTCCCCTTCACCCCATCCCCCTCTCCCCTTCACCCCATCCCCCTCTCCCCTTCATCCCATATCCCATTCACCCCATCCCCCTCTCCTCTTCACCCCATCCCCCTTCACCCCATCTCCCCATCCCCCTCTCCTCTTCACCCCATCCCCCTTCATCCCATCCCCCTCTCCCCTTCACCCCATCCCCCTCTCCCCTTCACCCCATATCCCCTTCACCCCATCCCCCTTCACCCCATCCCCCTCTCCTCTTCACCCCATCCCCCTTCACCCCATCCCCCTCTCCTCTTCATTCCATCCCCCCTCTCCCCTTCACCCCATCCCCCTCTCCCCTTCACCCCATCCCCCTTCATCCCATCTCCCCCCTTCACCCCCTCTCCCCTTCACCCCATCCCCATCCCATCCCCCTCTCCCCTTCACCCCATCCCTCTCCTCTTCACCCCATCTCCCCACCCCATCTCCTCTTCACCCCATCCCCCTTCACCCCATCCCCCTCCCCTTCACCCCATCCCCCTTCACCCCATCCCCCTCTCCCCTTCACCCCATCTCCCCTTCACCCCATACCCCATCCCCCTTCACCCCATCCCCTCTCCCCTTCACCCCATCCCCCTCTCCTCTTCACCCCATCTCCCCTTCACCCCATCTGCCCTTCACCCCACCCCTTCACCCCTTCACCCCATCCCCCTCTCCTCTTCACCCCATCTCCCCTTCACCCCATCTGCCCTTCACCCCACCCCCTTCACCCCACCCCCTTCACCCCATCCCACTTCACCCCATCTCCCCACCCCCTTCACCCCATCTCCCCTTCACCCCACCCGCCTTCACCCCACCCCCTTCACCCCATCTCCCCTTCACCCCATCCCCCTCTCCCTTCACCCCATCTCCCCTTCACCCCACCCCCTTCACCCCATCCCCCTTCACCCCATCCCACTTCACCCCATCTTCCCTTCACCCCACCCCCTTCACCCCATCTTCCTTCACCCCACCCCATCTCCCCATCTCCCCTTCACCCCACCCCCTTCACCCCATCCCCCTCTCCTCTTCACCCCATCCCCCATCTCCCCTTCACCACACCCCCTTCACCCCATCTCCCTTCACCCCATCTCCCCTTCACCCCCCCCCATCTCCCTTCACCCCACCCCCTTCACCCCATCCCCCTCTCCTCTTCACCCCATCCCCACTTCACCACATCCCCTTCACCCCATCCCCCTCTCCTCTTCACCCCATCTCCCCTTCACCCCATCTGCCCTTCACCCCACCCCCTTCACCCCATCCCACTTCACCCCATCCCACTTCACCCCATCTCCCACCCCCTTCACCCCATCTCCCCACCCCCTTCACCCCATCTCCCCTTCACCCCACCCCCTTCACCCCATCTCCCCTTCACCCCATCCCCCTTCACCCCATCCCCCTCTCCTCTTCACCCCATCTCCCCTTCACCCCACCCCCTTCACCCCATCCCACTTCACCCCATCTCCCCATCTTCCCTTCACCCCACCCCCCTTCACCCCACCCCCTTCACCCCTTCACCCCACCCCATCTCCCCTTCACCCCACCCCCTTCACCCCATCTCCCCTTCACCCCACCCCCTTCACCCCATCCCCCTCTCCTCTTCACCCCATCCCCACTTCACCCCATCCCCCTTCACCCCATCCCCCTCTCCTCTTCACCCCATCTCCCCTTCACCCCATCTCCCCTTCACCCCATCTCCCTTCACCCCATCTCCCCTTCACCCCATCCCCTTCACCCCACCCCCCTTCACCCCATCCCCTTCACCCCATCTCCCCTTCAACCCATCTCCCCACCCCCTTCACCCCATCTCCCCACCCCCTTCACCCCATCTCCCCACCCCCTTCACCCCATCTCCCTTCACCCCATCTCCCCTTCACCCCACCCCCTTCACCCCATCTCCCCTTCACCCCACCCCCTTCACCCCATCTCCCTTCACCCCACCCCCTTCACCCCACCCCCTTCACCCCATCCCCCCCTCCTCTTCACCCCACCCCCTTCACCCCATCTCCCCTTCACCCCATCCCCCTTCACCCCATCCCCCTCTCCTCTTCACCCCATCTCCCCTTCACCCCACCCCCTTCACCCCATCCCACTTCACCCCATCTCCCCATCTTCCCTTCACCCCACCCCTTCACCCCACCCCCTTCACCCCATCTCCCCTTCACCCCACCCCCTTCACCCCATCTCCCCTTCACCCCACCCCCTTCACCCCATCCCCCTCTCCTCTTCACCCCATCCCCACTTCACCCCATCCCCTTCACCCCATCCCCCCTCTCCTCTTCACCCCATCTCCCTTCACCCCATCTCCCCTTCACCCCATCTCCCTTCACCCCACCCCCCTTCACCCCATCCCCCCCCTCTCCTCTTCACCCCATCCCCTTCACCCCATCTCCCCTTCACCCCACCCCCTTCAACCCATCTCCCCACCCCCTTCACCCCATCTCCCCACCCCCTTCACCCCATCTCCCCTTCACCCCACCCCCTTCAACCCATCTCCCCACCCCCCTTCACCCCATCTCCCCACCCCCACCCCATCTCCCCTTCACCCCATCTCCCCTTCACCCCACCCCCTTCACCCCACCCCCTTCACCCCATCCCACTTCACCCCATCTCCCCATCTTCCCTTCACCCCACCCCTTCACCCCACCCCCTTCACCCCTTCACCCCACCCCCTTCACCCCATCTCCCTTCACCCCACCCCCTTCACCCCATCTCCCCTTCACCCCACCCCCTTCACCCCATCCCCCTCTCCTCTTCACCCCATCCCCACTTCACCCCATCCCCTTCACCCCATCCCCCTCTCCTCTTCACCCCATCTCCCCTTCACCCCATCTCCCCTTCACCCCATCTCCCCTTCACCCCACCCCCTTCACCCCATCCCCCTCTCCTCTTCACCCCATCCCCTTCACCCCACCCCCTTCACCCCACCCCCTTCACCCCACCCCCTTCACCCCATCTCCCCACCCCCTTCACCCCATCTCCCCTTCACCCCATCTCCCTTCACCCCACCCCCTTCACCCCATCCCCCTCTCCTCTTCACCCCATCCCCCTTCACCCCACCCCCTTCACCCCACCCCCTTCACCCCATCTCCCCACCCCCTTCACCCCATCTCCCCTTCACCCCATCTCCCCTTCACCCCACCCCCTTCACCCCATCCCCCTCTCCCCTTCACCCCACCCCCTTCACCCCATCTCCCCTTCACCCCACCCCATCCCCCTCTCCTCTTCACCCCATCCCCCTCTCCTCTTCACCCCATCCCCCTCTCCTCTTCACCCCATCCCCCTCTCCTCTTCACCCCATCCCCCTCTCCTCTTCACCCCATCCCCCTCTCCTCTTCACCCCACCCCCTCTCCTCTTCACCCCACCCCCTCTCCTCTTCACCCCCACCCCCTCTCCGCCCCTCAGGGTTTCTAAATATTCCACTGTGTCTGGCACATCTCTTTCCTTCCTCCTTCTCCCTCCGTTGTATTGGTTTGTGAGAGAGTGAGTGGGTGTGACTCACCCTGGTTCTTGACCTCGGCAAACTCTTTGTTGTAGTCCTCTAGAGTCTCTCTGAGTTTGAGGTTCTCTGTCTCGATGTCGTGCATCCGCTGGAGCTTCAGCTGGAGCTGCTGACCCAACTCCAGCACAGGGACGGGGTCTGAGAAAACACACACACACTACGTTACACACACACTACGTTAAACACACACACACAGGGAGCTAGCTAGTGTGGGAAGTGGTCCTGTTGAGAAACAGAAGTTAGGATTAGCTACAGTCATCCACCCTACTCTACACCGCTGTAGTGCTGAGAGAGAGAGAGAGAGAGAGAGAGAGAGAGAGAGACAGAGAGAGAGAGACAGAGAGAGAGAGACACAGAGAGAGAGACACAGAGAGAGAGACACAGAGAGAGAGACAGAGACAGAGAGAGAGAGACAGAGAGAGAGAGAGACAGAGAGACAGAGAGACAGAGAGACAGAGAGACAGAGAGACAGAGAGACAGAGAGACAGAGAGACAGAGAGACAGAGAGAGAGGTCTCCCACGCCAATAAAGCCCTTTTGAATTGAGAGCGCGACAGAGAGGAAGCATTTCGTACGACAAACGACACGGGTGATTCCCTATGTGCCACTAGTTTAAGTCAGAGTTGAGTTGCGGATCAGTGTTGTCTGTTGCTCTGATAAAGTGGGGCTTGTCTGTCAGTCTGATTCTCACCGGTGGGGGACGGGTGATTGACAGGCGTAAAGTAGGACGTGACGGGAGAGTGATGCACATCATCATCCCCGCAAAATGAGCAGTGTATGTGTGTAACGTAGTGTGTGTGTGTGTGTAGGGTTCTGTAAATGTCCAGGCCTCAACACACAACACCCACTCCAACAAGCTATCCAGGCTGTATCACAACCAGGCGTGACTGGGAGTCCCATAGGGCAGCGCACATTTGGCCCGGCGTCATCTGGGTTTAGCCGGTATAGACCGTCATTGTAAATTTAAAAAATGTGTTCTTAACGACCTGAGTGGATGAAGGCCTGGTACTACACACAACCCTCTCCTCTCTTACCTGGGACATCCATCCCCTCTCCTCTCCTCTCTTACCTGGGACATCCATCTCCTCTCCTCTCTTACCTGGAACATCCATCTCCTCTCCTCTCTTACCTGGAACATCCATCTCCTCTCTTACCTGGGACATCCATCCCCTCTCCTCTCCTCTCTTACCTGGGACATCCATCCCCTCTCCTCTCTTACCTGGGACATCCATCCCCTCTCCTCTCCTCTCTTACCTGGGACATCCATCCCCTCTCCTCTCCTCTCTTACCTGGGACATCCATCCCCTCTCCTCTCTTACCTGGGACATCCATCCCCTCTCCTCTCTTACCTGGGACATCTATCTCCTCTCCTCTCTTACCTGGGACATCCATCCCCTCTCCTCTCCTCTCTTACCTGGGACATCCATCCCCTCTCCTCTCTTACCTGGAACATCCATCTCCTCTCCTCTCTTACCTGGGACATCCATCCCCTCTCCTCTCTTACCTGGGACATCCATCTCCTCTCCTCTCTTACCTGGGACATCTATCTCCTCTCCTCTCTTACCTGGGACATCCATCCCCTCTCCTCTCCTCTCTTACCTGGAACATCTATCTCCTCTCCTCTCTTACCTGGGACATCTATCTCCTCTCCTCTCTTACCTGGGACATCCATCCCCTCTCCTCTCCTCTCCTCTCTTACCTGGGACATCTATCTCCTCTCCTCTCTTACCTGGGACATCCATCCCCTCTCCTCTCTTACCTGGGACATCCATCCCCTCTCCTCTCTTACCTGGGACATCTATCTCCTCTCCTCTCTTACCTGGGACATCCATCCCCTCTCCTCTCCTCTCTTACCTGGGACATCCATCCCCTCTCCTCTCTTACCTGGAACATCCATCTCCTCTCCTCTCTTACCTGGGACATCCATCCCCTCTCCTCTCCTCTCCTCTCCTCTCTTACCTGGAACATCTATCAATCTCTTGTAGACGTTCAAGAAGGAACCTTCTGCTTCTTTACTTCTTTTGCTCAAGGCATCGATCTGAAAGGAGGAGAGGATTAGAAGATGAGAGGAGAGGATGAGAGGAGAAAAGAGGAACAATTTAATCAAAACACGCAGATGGACAAACTGACAGCTAATAGCACTGCTTCGTTTTGGTGTGTTCCATGTGTGCATGTCTAGGTAGCCAAGTGGTTAGAGGAGGCAGGTAGGTAGCCTAGTGGTTAGAGGAGGCAGGTAGGTAGCCTAGTGGTTAGAGGAGGCAGGTAGGTAGCCTAGTGGTTAGAGGAGGCAGGTAGGTAGCCTAGTGGTTAGAGGAGGCAGGTAGGTAGCCTAGTGGTTAGAGGAGGCAGGTAGGTAGCCTAGTGGTTAGAGGAGGCAGGTAGGTAGCCTAGTGGTTAGAGGAGGCAGGTAGGTAGCCTAGTGGTTAGAGGAGGCAGGTAGCCTAGTGGTTAGAGGAGACAGGTAGCCTAGTGGTTAGAGGAGACAGGTAGCCTAGTGGTTAGAGGAGACAGGTAGCCTAGTGGTTAGAGGAGGCAGGTAGCCTAGTGGTTAGAGGAGGCAGGTAGCCTAGTGGTTAGAGGAGGCAGGTAGCCTAGTGGTTAGAGGAGGCAGGTAGCCTAGTGGTTAGAGGAGGCAGGTAGCCTAGTGGTTAGAGGAGGCAGGTAGCCTAGTGGTTAGAGGAGGCAGGTAGCCTAGTGGTTAGAGGAGGCAGGTAGCCTAGTGGTTAGAGGAGGCAGGTAGCCTAGTGGTTAGAGGAGGCAGGTAGCCTAGTGGTTAGAGGAGGCAGGTAGTCTAGTGGTTAGAGGCAGGTAGCCTAGTGGTTAGAGGCAGGTAGCCTAGTGGTTAGAGGCAGGTAGCCTAGTGGTTAGAGGAGGCAGGTAGCCTAGTGGTTAGAGGAGGCAGGTAGCCTAGTGGTTAGAGGAGGCAGGTAGCCTAGTGGTTAGAGGAGGCAGGTAGCCTAGTGGTTAGAGGAGGCAGGTAGCCTAGTGGTTAGAGGAGGCAGGTAGCCTAGTG
Organism: Oncorhynchus nerka; assembly: GCF_034236695.1. Lineage (NCBI taxonomy): Eukaryota > Metazoa > Chordata > Actinopteri > Salmoniformes > Salmonidae > Oncorhynchus > Oncorhynchus nerka. The sequence continues at coordinate 9,860,755 of NC_088406.1, forward strand.
GTTAGAGGAGGCAGGTAGCCTAGTGGTTAGAGGAGGCAGGTAGCCTAGTGGTTAGAGGAGGCAGGTAGCCTAGTGGTTAGAGGAGGCAGGTAGCCTAGTGGTTAGAGGCAGGTAGCCTAGTGGTTAGAGGAGGCAGGTAGCCTAGTGGTTAGAGGCAGGTAGCCTAGTGGTTAGAGGAGGCAGGTAGCCTAGTGGTTAAAGCATTGGGTCAGTAACCGAAAGGTTGCTGGATCGAATCCCCCGAGCTGACAAGGTAAAAATCTGTCGTTCTTCCCAAGGCAGTTAAACCCACTGTTCCCCGGTAGGCCATCATTGTAAATAAGAATGTGTTCTTAACCTCTTCAATCTATGGGGGCGCTATGTCATTATTGGATAAAAAAACATGCCCGTTTTAAGCGCAATATTTTGTCACGAAAAGATGCTCGACTATGCATATAATTGGCAGCTTTGGAAAGAAAACACTCTGACGTTTCCAGAACTGCAAAGATATTATCTGTGAGTGCCACATAACTCATGCTACATGCGAAACCAAGATGAAACCTCAAACAGGAAATGAGCAGAATTTTTGAGGCTCTGTTTTCCATCATCTCCTTATATGGCTGTGAATGTGCCATGAACGAGCATAAGCTCTCTGCCGTTCGTCCAAGGTGTCTGCAGCATTGTGACGTGTTTGTAGGCATATCATTGGAAGATTGGCCATAAGAGACTACATTTGCCAGGTGTCCGCCCGGTGTCCTTTGTCTAAATTGGTGCGTAAACTTCAGCTGCAGGCATTTTCCCATGGGATTCAGAGGGGAAAGCACACTTCCACGAACGATATATCATCGAAGAGATATGTGAAAAACACATTGAGGATTGATTCTAAACAACGTTTACCATGTTTCAGTCGATATTATGGAGTTAATTTGGAAAAAAGTTTGGCGTTCTGACGAATGAATTTTCGTTTTTTTTTGGTAGCCAAACATGACGCAGAAAACGGACCGATTTCTCCTGCACAAATAATCTTTCAGGAAAAACTGAACATTTGCTATCTAACTGAGAGTCTCCTCATTGAAAACATCCAAAGTTCTTCAAAGGTAAATTATTTTATTTGAATGGTTTTCTGTTTTTTGTGAAAATGTTGCCTGCTGAATGCTAATGCTAAATGCTAATGCTAGCTATCAATACTGTTACACAAATGCTAGTTTTGCTATGGTTGAGAAGCATATTTTGGAAAATCTGAGATGACAGTGTTGTTAACAAAAGGCTAAGCTTGACGGCTAGCATATTGATTTCATTTCATTTGCGATTTTCATGAATAGTTAACGTTGCGTTATGGTAATGAGCTTGAGGCTGTATTCACGATCCCGGATCCGGGATGGCTCGCCGCAAGAAGTTAACTGACTTGTCTAGCTAAATAAAGGTTAAAAAATAAATTACAAAAAATAATGCTGTTGATCTCTAATAACTAGTAGTTTTTCTACTCCACACACTGTTCAGATGTTAATCTGATGACACACACACACACACACACACACACACACACACACACACCAGGGTTTCCGTTGGCTGGTACATGCAGGCTTTAGGCAAAACATTTTAACAAAAGCTGATCAATACAATTTTGTCCCCAACACAACAATCCATTGCAAAATAATGCTTTTTATCCTCTGGTGACCCACACCAGTCTGTCTGTAACTCTGGTGACCCACACCAGTCTGTCTGTAACTCTGGTGACCCACACCAGTCTGTCTGTAACTCTGGTGACCCACACCAGTCTGTCTGTCTGTCTGTCTGTAACTCTGGTGACCCACACCAGTCTGTCTGTCTGTCTGTCTGTAACTCTGGTGACCCACACCAGTCTGTCTGTCTGTCTGTCTGTCTGTAACTCTGGTGACCCACACCAGTCTGTCTGTAACTCTGGTGACCCACACCAGTCTGTCTGTAACTCTGGTGACCCACACCAGTCTGTCTGTAACTCTGGTGACCCACACCAGTCTGTCTGTAACTCTGGTGACCCACACCAGTCTGTCTGTAACTCTGGTGACCCACACCAGTCTGTCTGTCTGTAACTCTGGTGACCCACACCAGTCTGTCTGTCTGTAACTCTGGTGACCCACACCAGTCTGTCTGTCTGTAACTCTGGTGACCCACACCAGTCTGTCTGTCTGTAACTCTGGTGACCCACACCAGTCTGTCTGTAACTCTGGTGACCCACACCAGTCTGTCTGTCTGTCTGTCTGTAACTCTGGTGACCCACACCAGTCTGTCTGTCTGTCTGTCTGTAACTCTGGTGACCCACACCAGTCTGTCTGTCTGTCTGTCTGTCTGTAACTCTGGTGACCCACACCAGTCTGTCTGTGTGTAACTCTGGTGACCCACACCAGTCTGTCTGTCTGTAACTCTGGTGACCCACACCAGTCTGTCTGTCTGTAACTCTGGTGACCCACACCAGTCTGTCTGTCTGTAACTCTGGTGACCCACACCAGTCTGTCTGTCTGTAACTCTGGTGACCCACACCAGTCTGTCTGTCTGTCTGGTGACCCACACCAGTCTGTCTGTCTGTCTGTCTGTCTGTAACTCTGGTGACCCACACCAGTCAGTCTGTCTGTCTGTCTGTCTGTAACTCTGGTGACCCACACCAGTCAGTCTGTCTGTCTGTCTGTCTGTAACTCTGGTGACCCACACCAGTCTGTCTGTCTGTCTGTCTGTCTGTCTGTCTGTCTGTAACTCTGGTGACCCACACCAGTCTGTCTGTCTGTCTGTCTGTCTGTCTGTCTGTCTGTCTGTCTGTAACTCTGGTGACCCACACCAGTCTGTCTGTCTGTCTGTCTGTCTGTAACTCTGGTGACCCACACCAGTCTGTCTGTAACTCTGGTGACCCACACCAGTCTGTCTGTAACTCTGGTGACCCACACCAGTCTGTCTGTAACTCTGGTGACCCACACCAGTCTGTCTGTCTGTAACTCTGGTGACCCACACCAGTCTGTCTGTCTGTAACTCTGGTGACCCACACCAGTCTGTCTGTCTGTAACTCTGGTGACCCACACCAGTCTGTCTGTCTGTAACTCTGGTGACCCACACCAGTCTGTCTGTAACTCTGGTGACCCACACCAGTCTGTCTGTCTGTAACTCTGGTGACCCACACCAGTCTGTCTGTAACTCTGGTGACCCACACCAGTCTGTCTGTAACTCTGGTGACCCACACCAGTCTGTCTGTAACTCTGGTGACCCACACCAGTCTGTCTGTAACTCTGGTGACCCACACCAGTCTGTCTGTAACTCTGGTGACCCACACCAGTCTGTCTGTAACTCTGGTGACCCACACCAGTCTGTCTGTAACTCTGGTGACCCACACCAGTCTGTCTGTCACTCTGGTGACCCACACCAGTCTGTCTGTGTGTAACTCTGGTGACCCACACCAGTCTGTCTGTAACTCTGGTGACCCACACCAGTCTGTCTGTAACTCTGGTGACCCACACCAGTCTGTCTGTAACTCTGGTGACCCACACCAGTCTGTCTGTAACTCTGGTGACCCACACCAGTCTGTCTGTAACTCTGGTGACCCACACCAGTCTGTCTGTAACTCTGGTGACCCACACCAGTCTGTCTGTAACTCTGGTGACCCACACCAGTCTGTCTGTAACTCTGGTGACCCACACCAGTCTGTCTGTAACTCTGGTGACCCACACCAGTCTGTCTGTAACTCTGGTGACCCACACCAGTCTGTCTGTAACTCTGGTGACCCACACCAGTCTGTCTGTAACTCTGGTGACCCACACCAGTCTGTCTGTAACTCTGGTGACCCACACCAGTCTGTCTGTAACTCTGGTGACCCACACCAGTCTGTCTGTAACTCTGGTGACCCACACCAGTCTGTCTGTAACTCTGGTGACCCACACCAGTCTGTCTGTCTGTCTGTCTGTCTGTAACTCTGGTGACCCACACCAGTCTGTCTGTCTGTAACTCTGGTGACCCACACCAGTCTGTCTGTCTGTAACTCTGGTGACCCACACCAGTCTGTCTGTCTGTAACTCTGGTGACCCACACCAGTCTGTCTGTCTGTAACTCTGGTGACCCACACCAGTCTGTCTGTAACTCTGGTGACCCACACCAGTCTGTCTGTAACTCTGGTGACCCACACCAGTCTGTCTGTAACTCTGGTGACCCACACCAGTCTGTCTGTAACTCTGGTGACCCACACCAGTCTGTCTGTAACTCTGGTGACCCACACCAGTCTGTCTGTAACTCTGGTGACCCACACCAGTCTGTCTGTCTGTAACTCTGGTGACCCACACCAGTCTGTCTGTCTGTAACTCTGGTGACCCACACCAGTCTGTCTGTCTGTAACTCTGTCTGTGACCCACACCAGTCTGTCTGTCTGTAACTCTGGTGACCCACACCAGTCTGTCTGTCTGTAACTCTGGTGACCCACACCCAGTCTGTCTGTCTGTAACTCTGGTGACCCACACCAGTCTGTCTGTCTGTAACTCTGGTGACACCACACCAGTCTGTCTGTAACTCTGGTGACCCACACCAGTCTGTCTGTAACTCTGGTGACCCACACCAGTCTGTCTGTCTGTAACTCTGGTGACCCACACCAGTCTGTCTGTCTGTAACTCTGGTGACCCACACCAGTCTGTCTGTCTGTAACTCTGGTGACCCACACCAGTCTGTCTGTAACTCTGGTGACCCACACCAGTCTGTCTGTAACTCTGGTGACCCACACCAGTCTGTCTGTCTGTAACTCTGGTGACCCACACCAGTCTGTCTGTCTGTAACTCTGGTGACCCACACCAGTCTGTCTGTCTGTAACTCTGGTGACCCACACCAGTCTGTCTGTAACTCTGGTGACCCACACCAGTCTGTCTGTAACTCTGGTGACCCACACCAGTCTGTCTGTAACTCTGGTGACCCACACCAGTCTGTCTGTAACTCTGGTGACCCACACCAGTCTGTCTGTCTGTCTGTAACTCTGGTGACCCACACCAGTCTGTCTGTAACTCTGGTGACCCACACCAGTCTGTCTGTAACTCTGGTGACCCACACCAGTCTGTCTGTAACTCTGGTGACCCACACCAGTCTGTCTGTAACTCTGGTGACCCACACCAGTCTGTCTGTAACTCTGGTGACCCACACCAGTCTGTCTGTAACTCTGGTGACCCACACCAGTCTGTCTGTAACTCTGGTGACCCACACCAGTCTGTCTGTCTGTAACTCTGGTGACCCACACCAGTCTGTCTGTCTGTAACTCTGGTGACCCACACCAGTCTGTCTGTAACTCTGGTGACCCACACCAGTCTGTCTGTAACTCTGGTGACCCACACCAGTCTGTCTGTAACTCTGGTGACCCACACCAGTCTGTCTGTAACTCTGGTGACCCACACCAGTCTGTCTGTCTGTAACTCTGGTGACCCACACCAGTCTGTCTGTAACTCTGGTGACCCACACCAGTCTGTCTGTCTGTAACTCTGGTGACCCACACCAGTCTGTCTGTAACTCTGGTGACCCACACCAGTCTGTCTGTCTGTAACTCTGGTGACCCACACCAGTCTGTCTGTAACTCTGGTGACCCACACCAGTCTGTCTGTAACTCTGGTGACCCACACCAGTCTGTCTGTCTGTAACTCTGGTGACCCACACCAGTCTGTCTGTCTGTAACTCTGGTGACCCCACCAGTCTGTCCAGTCTGTCTGTCTGTAACTCTGGTGACCCACACCAGTCTGTCTGTAACTCTGGTGACCCACACCAGTCTGTCTGTCTGTCTGTCTGTAACTCTGGTGACCCACACCAGTCTGTCTGTCTGTCTGTCTGTAACTCTGGTGACCCACACCAGTCTGTCTGTCTGTCTGTCTGTCTGTAACTCTGGTGACCCACACCAGTCTGTCTGTGTGTAACTCTGGTGACCCACACCAGTCTGTCTGTCTGTAACTCTGGTGACCCACACCAGTCTGTCTGTCTGTAACTCTGGTGACCCACACCAGTCTGTCTGTGACCCACTGTAACTCTGGTGACCCACACCAGTCTGTCTGTCTGTAACTCTGGTGACCCACACCAGTCTGTCTGTCTGTCTGGTGACCCACACCAGTCTGTCTGTCTGTCTGTCTGTCTGTAACTCTGGTGACCCACACCAGTCTGTCTGTCTGTCTGTCTGTCTGTAACTCTGGTGACCCACACCAGTCTGTCTGTCTGTCTGTCTGTCTGTCTGTAACTCTGGTGACCCACACCAGTCTGTCTGTCTGTCTGTCTGTCTGTCTGTCTGTCTGTCTGTAACTCTGGTGACCCACACCAGTCTGTCTGTCTGTCTGTCTGTCTGTCTGTCTGTCTGTCTGTCTGTCTGTAACTCTGGTGACCCACACCAGTCTGTCTGTAACTCTGGTGACCCACACCAGTCTGTCTGTAACTCTGGTGACCCACACCAGTCTGTCTGTCTGTAACTCTGGTGACCCACACCAGTCTGTCTGTCTGTAACTCTGGTGACCCACACCAGTCTGTCTGTCTGTAACTCTGGTGACCCACACCAGTCTGTCTGTCTGTAACTCTGGTGACCCACACCAGTCTGTCTGTAACTCTGGTGACCCACACCAGTCTGTCTGTAACTCTGGTGACCCACACCAGTCTGTCTGTAACTCTGGTGACCCACACCAGTCTGTCTGTAACTCTGGTGACCCACACCAGTCTGTCTGTAACTCTGGTGACCCACACCAGTCTGTCTGTGTGTAACTCTGGTGACCCACACCAGTCTGTCTGTGTGTAACTCTGGTGACCCACACCAGTCTGTCTGTGTGTAACTCTGGTGACCCACACCAGTCTGTCTGTGTGTAACTCTGGTGACCCACACCAGTCTGTCTGTGTGTAACTCTGTAACTGACCCACACCAGTCTGTCTGTGTGTAACTCTGGTGACCCACACCAGTCTGTCTGTAACTCTGGTGACCCACACCAGTCTGTCTGTAACTCTGGTGACCCACACCAGTCTGTCTGTAACTCTGGTGACCCACACCAGTCTGTCTGTAACTCTGGTGACCCACACCAGTCTGTCTGTAACTCTGGTGACCCACACCAGTCTGTCTGTAACTCTGGTGACCCTGGTGACCCACCAGTCTGTCTGTAACTCTGGTGACCCACACCAGTCTGTCTGTAACTCTGGTGACCCACACCAGTCTGTCTGTAACTCTGGTGACCCACACCAGTCTGTCTGTAACTCTGGTGACCCACACCAGTCTGTCTGTAACTCTGGTGACCCACACCAGTCTGTCTGTAACTCTGGTGACCCACACCAGTCTGTCTGTAACTCTGGTGACCCACACCAGTCTGTCTGTAACTCTGGTGACCCACACCAGTCTGTCTGTCTGTAACTCTGGTGACCCACACCAGTCTGTCTGTAACTCTGGTGACCCACACCAGTCTGTCTGTAACTCTGGTGACCCACACCAGTCTGTCTGTAACTCTGGTGACCCACACCAGTCTGTCTGTCTGTCTGTCTGTCTGTAACTCTGGTGACCCACACCAGTCTGTCTGTCTGTAACTCTGGTGACCCACACCAGTCTGTCTGTCTGTAACTCTGGTGACCCACACCAGTCTGTCTGTCTGTAACTCTGGTGACCCACACCAGTCTGTCTGTCTGTCTGTCTGTCTGTAACTCTGGTGACCCACACCAGTCTGTCTGTCTGTCTGTCTGTCTGTAACTCTGGTGACCCACACCAGTCTGTCTGTAACTCTGGTGACCCAACAGTCTGGTGACCCACACCAGTCTGTCTGTAACTCTGGTGACCCACACCAGTCTGTCTGTCTGTAACTCTGGTGACCCACACCAGTCTGTCTGTCTGTAACTCTGGTGACCCACACCAGTCTGTCTGTCTGTAACTCTGGTGACCCACACCAGTCTGTCTGTCTGTAACTCTGGTGACCCACACCAGTCTGTCTGTAACTCTGGTGACCCACACCAGTCTGTCTGTAACTCTGGTGACCCACACCAGTCTGTCTGTAACTCTGGTGACCCACACCAGTCTGTCTGTAACTCTGGTGACCCACACCAGTCTGTCTGTAACTCTGGTGACCCACACCAGTCTGTCTGTAACTCCAGTCTGTGACCCACACCAGTCTGTCTGTAACTCTGGTGACCCACACCAGTCTGTCTGTAACTCTGGTGACCCACACCAGTCTGTCTGTGTGTAACTCTGGTGACCCACACCAGTCTGTCTGTAACTCTGGTGACCCACACCAGTCTGTCTGTGTGTAACTCTGGTGACCCACACCAGTCTGTCTGTAACTCTGGTGACCCACACCAGTCTGTCTGTAACTCTGGTGACCCACACCAGTCTGTCTGTAACTCTGGTGACCCACACCAGTCTGTCTGTAACTCTGGTGACCCACACCAGTCTGTCTGTAACTCTGGTGACCCACACCAGTCTGTCTGTAACTCTGGTGACCCACACCAGTCTGTCTGTAACTCTGGTGACCCACACCAGTCTGTCTGTAACTCTGGTGACCCACACCAGTCTGTCTGTAACTCTGGTGACCCACACCAGTCTGTCTGTAACTCTGGTGACCCACACCAGTCTGTCTGTAACTCTGGTGACCCACACCAGTCTGTCTGTAACTCTGGTGACCCACACCAGTCTGTCTGTAACTCTGGTGACCCACACCAGTCTGTCTGTAACTCTGGTGACCCACACCAGTCTGTCTGTAACTCTGGTGACCCACACACCAGTCTGTCTGTCTGTCTGTCTGTCTGTCTGTAACTCTGGTGACCCACACCAGTCTGTCTGTCTGTAACTCTGGTGACCCACACCAGTCTGTCTGTCTGTAACTCTGGTGACCCACACCAGTCTGTCTGTCTGTAACTCTGGTGACCCACACCAGTCTGTCTGTAACTCTGGTGACCCACACCAGTCTGTCTGTCTGTAACTCTGGTGACCCACACCAGTCTGTCTGTAACTCTGGTGACCCACACCAGTCTGTCTGTCTGTAACTCTGGTGACCCACACCAGTCTGTCTGTCTGTAACTCTGGTGACCCACACCAGTCTGTCTGTAACTCTGGTGACCCACACAGTCCAGTCTGTCACACCTGTCTGTCTGTAACTCTGGTGACCCACACCAGTCTGTCTGTCTGTCAGTCTGTCTGTAACTCTGGTGACCCACACCAGTCTGTCTGTCTGTCTGTCTGTCTGTAACTCTGGTGACCCACACCAGTCTGTCTGTGTGTAACTCTGGTGACCCACACCAGTCTGTCTGTCTGTAACTCTGGTGACCCACACCAGTCTGTCTGTCTGTAACTCTGGTGACCCACACCAGTCTGTCTGTCTGTAACTCTGGTGACCCACACCAGTCTGTCTGTCTGTAACTCTGGTGACCCACACCAGTCTGTCTGTCTGTCTGGTGACCCACACCAGTCTGTCTGTCTGTCTGTCTGTCTGTAACTCTGGTGACCCACACCAGTCAGTCTGTCTGTCTGTCTGTCTGTAACTCTGGTGACCCACACCAGTCAGTCTGTCTGTCTGTCTGTCTGTAACTCTGGTGACCCACACCAGTCTGTCTGTCTGTCTGTCTGTCTGTCTGTCTGTCTGTCTGTCTGTCTGTCTGTCTGTAACTCTGGTGACCCACACCAGTCTGTCTGTCTGTCTGTCTGTCTGTCTGTCTGTCTGTCTGTCTGTCTGTAACTCTGGTGACCCACACCAGTCTGTCTGTCTGTCTGTCTGTCTGTAACTCTGGTGACCCACACCAGTCTGTCTGTAACTCTGGTGACCCACACCAGTCTGTCTGTAACTCTGGTGACCCACACCAGTCTGTCTGTCTGTAACTCTGGTGACCCACACCAGTCTGTCTGTCTGTAACTCTGGTGACCCACACCAGTCTGTCTGTCTGTAACTCTGGTGACCCACACCAGTCTGTCTGTCTGTAACTCTGGTGACCCACACCAGTCTGTCTGTAACTCTGGTGACCCACACCAGTCTGTCTGTAACTCTGGTGACCCACACCAGTCTGTCTGTAACTCTGGTGACCCACACCAGTCTGTCTGTAACTCTGGTGACCCACACCAGTCTGTCTGTAACTCTGGTGACCCACACCAGTCTGTCTGTAACTCTGGTGACCCACACCAGTCTGTCTGTCTGTAACTCTGGTGACCCACACCAGTCTGTCTGTGTGTAACTCTGGTGACCCACACCAGTCTGTCTGTGTGTAACTCTGGTGACCCACACCAGTCTGTCTGTAACTCTGGTGACCCACACCAGTCTGTCTGTAACTCTGGTGACCCACACCAGTCTGTCTGTAACTCTGGTGACCCACACCAGTCTGTCTGTAACTCTGGTGACCCACACCAGTCTGTCTGTAACTCTGGTGACCCACACCAGTCTGTCTGTAACTCTGGTGACCCACACCAGTCTGTCTGTAACTCTGGTGACCCACACCAGTCTGTCTGTAACTCTGGTGACCCACACCAGTCTGTCTGTAACTCTGGTGACCCACACCAGTCTGTCTGTAACTCTGGTGACCCACACCAGTCTGTCTGTAACTCTGGTGACCCACACCAGTCTGTCTGTAACTCTGGTGACCCACACCAGTCTGTCTGTAACTCTGGTGACCCACACCAGTCTGTCTGTCTGTCTGTCTGTCTGTAACTCTGGTGACCCACACCAGTCTGTCTGTCTGTCTGTCTGTCTGTAACTCTGGTGACCCACACCAGTCTGTCTGTCTGTAACTCTGGTGACCCACACCAGTCTGTCTGTCTGTAACTCTGGTGACCCACACCAGTCTGTCTGTCTGTAACTCTGGTGACCCACACCAGTCTGTCTGTAACTCTGGTGACCCACACCAGTCTGTCTGTAACCTGGTGACCACCAGTCTGTCTGTAACTCTGGTGACCCACACCAGTCTGTCTGTAACTCTGGTGACCCACACCAGTCTGTCTGTAACTCTGTAACTCTGGTAACTCTGGTGACCCACACCAGTCTGTCTGTAACTCTGGTGACCCACACCAGTCTGTCTGTAACTCTGGTGACCCACACCAGTCTGTCTGTAACTCTGGTGACCCACACCAGTCTGTCTGTAACTCTGGTGACCCACACCAGTCTGTCTGTCTGTAACTCTGGTGACCCACACCAGTCTGTCTGTCTGTAACTCTGGTGACCCACACCAGTCTGTCTGTCTGTAACTCTGGTGACCCACACCAGTCTGTCTGTCTGTAACTCTGGTGACCCACACCAGTCTGTCTGTCTGTAACTCTGGTGACCCACACCAGTCTGTCTGTAACTCTGGTGACCCACACCAGTCTGTCTGTAACTCTGGTGACCCACACCAGTCTGTCTGTAACTCTGGTGACCCACACCAGTCTGTCTGTCTGTAACTCTGGTGACCCACACCAGTCTGTCTGTCTGTAACTCTGGTGACCCACACCAGTCTGTCTGTCTGTAACTGTAACTCTGTCTGACCCTGGTGACACCAGTCTGTCTGTAACTCTGGTGACCCACACCAGTCTGACCCACACCAGTCTGTCTGTAACTCTGGTGACCCACACCAGTCTGTCTGTCTGTAACTCTGGTGACCCACACCAGTCTGTCTGTCTGTAACTCTGGTGACCCACACCAGTCTGTCTGTAACTCTGGTGACCCACACCAGTCTGTCTGTAACTCTGGTGACCCACACCAGTCTGTCTGTAACTCTGGTGACCCACACCAGTCTGTCTGTAACTCTGGTGACCCACACCAGTCTGTCTGTAACTCTGGTGACCCACACCAGTCTGTCTGTCTGTCTGTAACTCTGGTGACCCACACCAGTCTGTCTGTAACTCTGGTGACCCACACCAGTCTGTCTGTCTGTAACTCTGGTGACCCACACCAGTCTGTCTGTAACTCTGGTGACCCACACCAGTCTGTCTGTAACTCTGGTGACCCACACCAGTCTGTCTGTAACTCTGGTGACCCACACCAGTCTGTCAGTCTGTCTGTAACTCTGGTGACCCACACCAGTCTGTCTGTAACTCTGGTGACCCACACCAGTCTGTCTGTAACTCTGGTGACCCACACCAGTCTGTCTGTAACTCTGGTGACCCACACCAGTCTGTCTGTAACTCTGGTGACCCACACCAGTCTGTCTGTAACTCTGGTGACCCACACCAGTCTGTCTGTAACTCTGGTGACCCACACCAGTCTGTCTGTCTGTAACTCTGGTGACCCACACCAGTCTGTCTGTAACTCTGGTGACCCACACCAGTCTGTCTGTCTGTAACTCTGGTGACCCACACCAGTCTGTGTCTGTCTGTAACTCTGGTGACCCACACCAGTCTGTCTGTCTGTAACTCTGGTGACCCAGTCTGTCACCAGTCTGTCTGTCTGTAACTCTGGTGACCCACACCAGTCTGTCTGTAACTCTGGTGACCCACACCAGTCTGTCTGTACACCACTCTGGTGACCCACACCAGTCTGTCTGTAACTCTGGTGACCCACACCACCAGTCTGTCTGTCTGTAACTCTGGTGACCCACACCAGTCTGTCTGTCTGTAACTCTGGTGACCCACACCAGTCTGTCTGTAACTCTGGTGACCCACACCAGTCTGTCTGTAACTCTGGTGACCCACACCAGTCTGTCTGTCTGTCTGTCTGTAACTCTGGTGACCCACACCAGTCTGTCTGTAACTCTGGTGACCCACACCAGTCTGTCTGTAACTCTGGTGACCCACACCAGTCTGTCTGTAACTCTGGTGACCCACACCAGTCTGTCTGTAACTCTGGTGACCCACACCAGTCTGTCTGTAACTCTGGTGACCCACACCAGTCTGTCTGTAACTCTGGTGACCCACACCAGTCTGTCTGTCTGTAACTCTGGTGACCCACACCAGTCTGTCTGTAACTCTGGTGACCCACACCAGTCTGTCTGTAACTCTGGTGACCCACAGTCAGTCTGTCTGTAACTCTGGTGACCCACACCAGTCATTCTGTAACTCTGGTGACCCACACCAGTCTGTCTGTCTGTAACTCTGGTGACCCACACCAGTCTGTCTGTCTGTAACTCTGGTGACCCACACCAGTCTGTAACTCTGGTGACCCACACCAGTCTGTCTGTAACTCTGGTGACCCACACCAGTCTGTCTGTAACTCTGGTGACCCACACCAGTCTGTCTGTCTGTAACTCTGGTGACCCACACCAGTCTGTCTGTCTGTAACTCTGGTGACCCCACCAGTCTGTCTGTCTGTCCCACACCTGTCTGTAACTCTGGTGACCCACACCAGTCTGTCTGTAACTCTGGTGACCCACACCAGTCTGTCTGTAACTCTGGTGACCCACACCAGTCTGTCTGTAACTCTGGTGACCCACACCAGTCTGTCTGTAACTCTGGTGACCCACACCAGTCTGTCTGTCTGTAACTCTGGTGACCCACACCAGTCTGTCTGTCTGTAACTCTGGTGACCCACACCAGTCTGTCTGTCTGTAACTCTGGTGACCCACACCAGTCTGTCTGTCTGTAACTCTGGTGACCCACACCAGTCTGTCTGTCTGTAACTCTGTCTGACCCACACCAGTCTGTCTGTCTGTAACTCTGGTGACCCACACCAGTCTGTCTGTCTGTAACTCTGGTGACCCACACCCAGTCTGTCTGTAACTCTGGTGACCCACACCACCAGTCTGTGTGTAACTCTGGTGACCCACACCAGTCTGTCTGTCTGTAACTCTGGTGACCCTGGTGACACCAGTCTGTCTGTAACTCTGGTGACCCACACCAGTCTGTCTGTAACTCTGGTGACCCACACCAGTCTGTCTGTAACTCTGGTGACCCACACCAGTCTGTCTGTCTGTAACTCTGGTGACCCACACCAGTCTGTCTGTCTGTAACTCTGGTGACCCACACCAGTCTGTCTGTAACTCTGGTGACCCACACCAGTCTGTCTGTCTGTAACTCTGGTGACCCACACCAGTCTGTCTGTCTGTAACTCTGGTGACCCACACCAGTCTGTCTGTCTGTAACTCTGGTGACCCACACCAGTCTGTCTGTAACTCTGGTGACCCACACCAGTCTGTCTGTAACTCTGGTGACCCACACCAGTCTGTCTGTCTGTAACTCTGGTGACCCACACCAGTCTGTCTGTAACTCTGGTGACCCACACCAGTCTGTCTGTAACTCTGGTGACCCACACCAGTCTGTCTGTAACTCTGGTGACCCACACCAGTCTGTCTGTAACTCTGGTGACCCACACCAGTCTGTCTGTAACTCTGGTGACCCACACCAGTCTGTCTGTAACTCTGGTGACCCACACCAGTCTGTCTGTGTGTAACTCTGGTGACCCACACCAGTCTGTCTGTGTGTAACTCTGGTGACCCACACCAGTCTGTCTGTCTGTAACTCTGGTGACCCACACCAGTCTGTCTGTCTGTAACTCTGGTGACCCACACCAGTCTGTCTGTCTGTAACTCTGGTGACCCACACCAGTCTGTCTGTCTGTAACTCTGGTGACCCACACCAGTCTGTCTGTCTGTAACTCTGGTGACCCACACCAGTCTGTCTGTCTGTAACTCTGGTGACCCACACCAGTCTGTCTGTCTGTGACCCACACCAACTCTGGTGACCCTGGTGACCCACACCAGTCAGTCTGTCTGTAACTCTGGTGACCCACACCAGTCTGTCTGTCTGTAACTCTGGTGACCCACACCAGTCTGTCTGTCTGTAACTCTGGTGACCCACACCAGTCTGTCTGTCTGTAACTCTGGTGACCCACACCAGTCTGTCTGTGTGTAACTCTGGTGACCCACACCAGTCTGTCTGTCTGTAACTCTGGTGACCCACACCAGTCTGTCTGTCTGTAACTCTGGTGACCCACACCAGTCTGTCTGTCTGTAACTCTGGTGACCCACACCAGTCTGTCTGTAACTCTGGTGACCCACACCAGTCTGTCTGTAACTCTGGTGACCCACACCAGTCTGTCTGTAACTCTGGTGACCCACACCAGTCTGTCTGTAACTCTGGTGACCCACACCAGTCTGTCTGTAACTCTGGTGACCCACACCAGTCTGTCTGTAACTCTGGTGACCCACACCAGTCTGTCTGTCTGTAACTCTGGTGACCCACACCAGTCTGTCTGTAACTCTGGTGACCCACACCAGTCTGTCTGTAACTCTGGTGACCCACACCAGTCTGTCTGTAACTCTGGTGACCCACACCAGTCTGTCTGTCTGTAACAGTCTGGTGACCCACACCAGTCTGTCTGTAACTCTGGTGACCCACACCAGTCTGTCTGTAACTCTGGTGACCCACACCAGTCTGTCTGTAACTCTGGTGACCCACACCAGTCTGTCTGTAACTCTGGTGACCCACACCAGTCTGTCTGTCTGTAACTCTGGTGACCCACACCAGTCTGTCTGTAACTCTGGTGACCCACACCAGTCTGTCTGTCTGTAACTCTGGTGACCCACACCAGTCTGTCTGTCTGTAACTCTGGTGACCCACACCAGTCTGTCTGTAACTCTGGTGACCCACACCAGTCTGTCTGTCTGTAACTCTGGTGACCCACACCAGTCTGTCTGTAACTCTGGTGACCCACACCAGTCTGTCTGTAACTCTGGTGACCCACACCAGTCTGTCTGTAACTCTGGTGACCCACACCAGTCTGTCTGTAACTCTGGTGACCCACACCAGTCTGTCTGTCTGTAACTCTGGTGACCCACACCAGTCTGTGTGTAACTCTGGTGACCCACACCAGTCTGTCTGTAACTCTGGTGACCCACACCAGTCTGTCTGTAACTCTGGTGACCCACACCAGTCTGTCTGTAACTCTGGTGACCCACACCAGTCTGTCTGTCTGTAACTCTGGTGACCCACACCAGTCTGTCTGTCTGTAACTCTGGTGACCCACACCAGTCTGTCTGTCTGTAACTCTGGTGACCCACACCAGTCTGTCTGTAACTCTGGTGACCCACACCAGTCTGTGTGTAACTCTGGTGACCCACACCAGTCTGTCTGTAACTCTGGTGACCCACACCAGTCTGTCTGTAACTCTGGTGACCCACACCAGTCTGTCTGTCTGTAACTCTGGTGACCCACACCAGTCTGTCTGTCTGTCTGTAACTCTGGTGACCCACACCAGTCTGTCTGTAACTCTGGTGACCCACACCAGTCTGTGTGTAACTCTGGTGACCCACACCAGTCTGTCTGTAACTCTGGTGACCCACACCAGTCTGTCTGTCTGTAACTCTGGTGACCCACACCAGTCTGTCTGTCTGTAACTCTGGTGACCCACACCAGTCTGTCTGTAACTCTGGTGACCCACACAGTCAGTCTGTCTGTCTGTAACTCTGGTGACCCACACCAGTCTGTCTGTCTGTAACTCTGGTGACCCACACCAGTCTGTCTGTCTGTAACTCTGGTGACCCACACCAGTCTGTCTGTAACTCTGGTGACCCACACCAGTCTGTCTGTAACTCTGGTGACCCACACCAGTCTGTCTGTAACTCTGGTGACCCACACCAGTCTGTCTGTAACTCTGGTGACCCACACCAGTCTGTCTGTAACTCTGGTGACCCACACCAGTCTGTCTGTCTGTAACTCTGGTGACCCACACCAGTCTGTCTGTCTGTAACTCTGGTGACCCACACCAGTCTGTCTGTCTGTAACTCTGGTGACCCACACCAGTCTGTCTGTCTGTAACTCTGGTGACCCACACCAGTCTGTCTGTAACTCTGTACACAGTCTGGTGTAACTCTGGTGACCCCAGTCTGTCTGTCTGTAACTCTGGTGACCCACACCAGTCTGTCTGTCTGTAACTCTGGTGACCCACACCAGTCTGTCTGTCTGTAACTCTGGTGACCCACACCAGTCTGTCTGTAACTCTGGTGACCCACACCAGTCTGTCTGTAACTCTGGTGACCCACACCAGTCTGTCTGTCTGTAACTCTGGTGACCCACACCAGTCTGTCTGTAACTCTGGTGACCCACACCAGTCTGTGTGTAACTCTGGTGACCCACACCAGTCTGTCTGTCTGTAACTCTGGTGACCCACACCAGTCTGTCTGTCTGTAACTCTGGTGACCCACACCAGTCTGTCTGTCTGTAACTCTGGTGACCCACACCAGTCTGTCTGTCTGTAACTCTGGTGACAGTCCTGTCTGTAACTCACCAGTCTGTCTGTCTGTAACTCTGGTGACCCACACCAGTCTGTCTGTCTGTAACTCTGGTGACCCACACCAGTCTGTCTGTCTGTAACTCTGGTGACCCACACCAGTCTGTCTGTCTGTAACTCTGGTGACCCACACCAGTCTGTCTGTCTGTAACTCTGGTGACCCACACCAGTCTGTCTGTAACTCTGGTGACCCACACCAGTCTGTCTGTCTGTAACTCTGGTGACCCACACCAGTCTGTCTGTCTGTAACTCTGGTGACCCACACCAGTCTGTCTGTAACTCTGGTGACCCACACCAGTCTGTCTGTAACTCTGACCCACACCAGTCTGTCTGTGACCCACACCAGTCTGTGTGTAACTCTGGTGACCCACACCAGTCTGTCTGTAACTCTGGTGACCCACACCAGTCTGTCTGTGTGTAACTCTGGTGACCCACACCAGTCTGTCTGTGTGTAACTCTGGTGACCCACACCAGTCTGTCTGTGTGTAACTCTGGTGACCCACACCAGTCTGTCTGTGTGTAACTCTGGTGACCCACACCAGTCTGTCTGTGTGTAACTCTGGTGACCCACACCAGTCTGTCTGTGTGTAACTCTGGTGACCCACACCAGTCTGTCTGTAACTCTGGTGACCCACACCAGTCTGTCTGTAACTCTGGTGACCCACACCAGTCTGTCTGTAACTCTGGTGACCCACACCAGTCTGTCTGTAACTCTGGTGACCCACACCAGTCTGTCTGTAACTCTGGTGACCCACACCAGTCTGTCTGTGTGTAACTCTGGTGACCCACACCAGTCTGTCTGTGTGTAACTCTGGTGACCCACACCAGTCTGTCTGTGTGTAACTCTGGTGACCCACACCAGTCTGTCTGTAACTCTGGTGACCCACACCAGTCTGTCTGTAACTCTGGTGACCCACACCAGTCTGTATGTGTGTAACTCTGGTGACCCACACCAGTCTGTCTGTGTGTAACTCTGGTGACCCACACCAGTCTGTCTGTATGTAACTCTGGTGACCCACACCAGTCTGTCTGTAACTCTGGTGACCCACACCAGTCTGTCTGTAACTCTGGTGACCCACACCAGTCTGTGTGTAACTCTGGTGACCCACACCAGTCTGTCTGTAACTCTGGTGACCCACACCAGTCTGTATGTGTGTAACTCTGGTGACCCACACCAGTCTGTCTGTGTGTAACTGGTGACCCACACCAGTCTGTCTGTGTGTAACTCTGGTGACCCACACCAGTCTGTCTGTCTGTAACTCTGGTGACCCACACCAGTCTGTCTGTCTGTAACTCTGGTGACCCACACCAGTCTGTCTGTAACTCTGGTGACCCACACCAGTCTGTCTGTAACTCTGGTGACCCACACCAGTCTGTCTGTAACTCTGGTGACCCACACCAGTCTGTCTGTAACTCTGGTGACCCACACCAGTCTGTCTGTCTGTAACTCTGGTGACCCACACCAGTCTGTCTGTGTGTAACTCTGGTGACCCACACCAGTCTGTCTGTGTGTAACTCTGGTGACCCACACCAGTCTGTCTGTAACTCTGGTGACCCACACCAGTCTGTCTGTGTGTAACTCTGGTGACCCACACCAGTCTGTCTGTAACTCTGGTGACCCACACCAGTCTGTCTGTAACTCTGGTGACCCACACCAGTCTGTCTGTGTGTAACTCTGGTGACCCACACCAGTCTGTCTGTGTGTAACTCTGGTGACCCACACCAGTCTGTCTCTGTGTAACTCTGGTGACCCACACCAGTCTGTCTGTGTGTAACTCTGGTGACCCACACCAGTCTGTCTGTAACTCTGGTGACCCACACCAGTCTGTCTGTGTGTAACTCTGGTGACCCACACCAGTCTGTCTGTGTGTAACTCTGGTGACCCACACCAGTCTGTCTGTGTGTAACTCTGGTGACCCACACCAGTCTGTCTGTAACTCTGGTGACCCACACCAGTCTGTCTGTGTGTAACTCTGGTGACCCACACCAGTCTGTCTGTAACTCTGGTGACCCACACCAGTCTGTATGTGTGTAACTCTGGTGACCCACACCAGTCTGTCTGTAACTCTGGTGACCCACACAAGTCTGTCTGTGTGTAACTCTGGTGACCCACACCAGTCTGTCTGTGTGTAACTCTGGTGACCCACACCAGTCTGTCTGTGTGTAACTCTGGTGACCCACACCAGTCTGTCTGTGTGTAACTCTGGTGACCCACACCAGTCTGTCTGTAACTCTGGTGACCCACACCAGTCTGTATGTGTGTAACTCTGGTGACCCACACCAGTCTGTCTGTAACTCTGGTGACCCACACCAGTCTGTATGTGTGTAACTCTGGTGACCCACACCAGTCTGTCTGTGTGTAACTCTGGTGACCCACACCAGTCTGTCTGTAACTCTGGTGACCCACACCAGTCTGTATGTGTGTAACTCTGGTGACCCACACCAGTCTGTCTGTGTGTAACTCTGGTGACCCACACCAGTCTGTCTGTGTGTAACTCTGGTGACCCACACCAGTCTGTCTGTGTGTAACTCTGGTGACCCACACCAGTCTGTCTGTGTGTAACTCTGGTGACCCACACCAGTCTGTCTGTGTGTAACTCTGGTGACCCACACCAGTCTGTCTGTGTGTAACTCTGGTGACCCACACCAGTCTGTCTGTGTGTAACTCTGGTGACCCACACCAGTCTGTCTGTGTGTAACTCTGGTGACCCACACCAGTCTGTCTGTGTGTAACTCTGGTGACCCACACCAGTCTGTCTGTGTGTAACTCTGGTGACCCACACCAGTCTGTATGTGTGTAACTCTGGTGACCCACACCAGTCTGTCTGTAACTCTGGTGACCCACACCAGTCTGTCTGTGTGTAACTCTGGTGACCCACACCAGTCTGTCTGTAACTCTGGTGACCCACACCAGTCTGTATGTGTGTAACTCTGGTGACCCACACCAGTCTGTCTGTAACTCTGGTGACCCACACAAGTCTGTCTGTGTGTAACTCTGGTGACCCACACCAGTCTGTCTGTGTGTAACTCTGGTGACCCACACCAGTCTGTCTGTGTGTAACTCTGGTGACCCACACCAGTCTGTCTGTAACTCTGGTGACCCACACCAGTCTGTATGTGTGTAACTCTGGTGACCCACACCAGTCTGTCTGTGTGTAACTCTGGTGACCCACACCAGTCTGTATGTGTGTAACTCTGGTGACCCACACCAGTCTGTCTGTGTGTAACTCTGGTGACCCACACCAGTCTGTCTGTAACTCTGGTGACCCACACCAGTCTGTATGTGTGTAACTCTGGTGACCCACACCAGTCTGTCTGTGTGTAACTCTGGTGACCCACACCAGTCTGTCTGTGTGTAACTCTGGTGACCCACACCAGTCTGTCTGTGTGTAACTCTGGTGACCCACACCAGTCTGTCTGTGTGTAACTCTGGTGACCCACACCAGTCTGTCTGTGTGTAACTCTGGTGACCCACACCAGTCTGTCTGTGTGTAACTCTGGTGACCCACACCAGTCTGTCTGTGTGTAACTCTGGTGACCCACACCAGTCTGTCTGTGTGTAACTCTGGTGACCCACACCAGTCTGTCTGTGTGTAACTCTGGTGACCCACACCAGTCTGTCTGTGTGTAACTCTGGTGACCCACACCAGTCTGTCTGTGTGTAACTCTGGTGACCCACACCAGTCTGTCTGTGTGTAACTCTGGTGACCCACACCAGTCTGTCTGTAACTCTGGTGACCCACACCAGTCTGTCTGTAACTCTGGTGACCCACACCAGTCTGTCTGTGTGTAACTCTGGTGACCCACACCAGTCTGTCTGTAACTCTGGTGACCCACACCAGTCTGTCTGTAACTCTGGTGACCCACACCAGTCTGTATGTGTGTAACTCTGGTGACCCACACCAGTCTGTCTGTAACTCTGGTGACCCACACCAGTCTGTCTGTGTGTAACTCTGGTGACCCACACCAGTCTGTCTGTAACTCTGGTGACCCACACCAGTCTGTCTGTGTGTAACTCTGGTGACCCACACCAGTCTGTATGTGTGTAACTCTGGTGACCCACACCAGTCTGTCTGTGTGTAACTCTGGTGACCCACACAAGTCTGTCTGTGTGTAACTCTGGTGACCCACACCAGTCTGTCTGTAACTCTGGTGACCCACACCAGTCTGTATGTGTGTAACTCTGGTGACCCACACCAGTCTGTCTGTGTGTAACTCTGGTGACCCACACCAGTCTGTCTGTGTGTAACTCTGGTGACCCACACCAGTCTGTCTGTGTGTAACTCTGGTGACCCACACCAGTCTGTCTGTGTGTAACTCTGGTGACCCACACCAGTCTGTCTGTGTGTAACTCTGGTGACCCACACCAGTCTGTCTGTGTGTAACTCTGGTGACCCACACCAGTCTGTCTGTGTGTAACTCTGGTGACCCACACCAGTCTGTGTGCTCCAACGTCAAAAGTCAAGGTGTCCGAATACCTTTTCGAATGTACAAATAAACAAACTTAAATATCTCATTTACATAATTAGTCAGACCCTTTACTCAGTATTTTGTTGAAGCACCTTTGCCAGCAATTACAGCCACAATTATTTTGGGTATGACATTACAAGCTTGGCACACCTGTATTTGGGGAGTTTCTCCCATTCTTCTCTGCAGATCCTCTCAAGCTCTGTCAGGTTGGATGGGGAGTGTCGCTACACAGCTATTTTCAGGTCTCACCATAGATGTTCAATCGGGTTCAAGTCCGGGCTCTGGCTGGGCCACTCAAGGACATTCAGAAACTTGTTCCCGAAGCAACTCCTGCATTGTCTTGGCTTTGTGCTTAGGGACGTTGTCCTGTTGGAAGGTGAACCTTCACTCCAGTCTGAGGTCCTGAGATCAACAATCTCTCTGTACTTTGCCCTGCTCATCTTTCCCTCGATCCTGGGTAGTCTCCCTGCCTCTGAAAAACAACACCACAGCATGATGCTGCCACCACCATGCTTCACTGTAGGGATGGTGCCAGGTTTCCTCCAGACAGGACACTTGGCATTCTAGCCAAAGAATTCAGTCTCTTGGTTTCATCAGACCAGAGAATCTTGTTTCATCAGTTCTGAGAGTCTTTAAGAGCCATTTGGTAAACTCCAAGCGGACTGTCATGTGGCTTTTACTGAGGAGTGGCTTCCGTCTAGCCACTATACCGTCTAGCCACTAAGGCCTGATTGGTGGAGTGCTGCAGAGATGGTTGTCCTTCTGGAAGGTTCTCCCATCTCCACAGAGGAACTCTGGAGCTCTGTCAGTAACCATCGGGTTCTTGTTCACCTCCCTGACCAAGGCCCTTTGGCCGGGCGGCCAGCTCTAGGAAGAGTCTCGGTGGTTCCAAACTTCTT
Organism: Oncorhynchus nerka; assembly: GCF_034236695.1. Lineage (NCBI taxonomy): Eukaryota > Metazoa > Chordata > Actinopteri > Salmoniformes > Salmonidae > Oncorhynchus > Oncorhynchus nerka. The sequence continues at coordinate 9,883,211 of NC_088406.1, forward strand.
CCATTTTTGGTATTTTTTGGTACCCTTCCATTTTTTGGTACCCTTCCCCAGATCTGTGCCTCAACACAATCCGGCTTGTTTTTTGCTCTGATATGCACTGTGGGATCTTATATAGACAGGTGTGTGCCCATCCAAACCATGTCCAATCTATTGAATTTACCACAGGTGGACTCCCAGTCAACATCTCAAGGATGATCAATGGAAACAGAATTAACATGAGCTCAATTTCTAGTCTCATAGCAAAGGGTCTGAAGCGGAGTCTGAGGGTTAGGATAATGAAGTCAGGGGGTAAGGATAATGAAGTCAGAGGGTAAGGATAATGAAGTCAGAGGGTAAGGATAGCGAAGTCAGAGGGTATGGATAACGAAGTCAGAGGGTACGGATAACGAAGTCAGAGGGTACGGATAACGAAGTCAGAGGGTACGGATAACGAAGTCAGAGGGTACGGATAACGAAGTCAGAGGGTACGGATAACGAAGTCAGAGGGTACGGATAACGAAGTCAGAGGGTACGGATAACGAAGTCAGAGGGTACGGATAACGAAGTCAGAGGGTACGGATAACGAAGTCAGAGGGTACGGATAACGAAGTCAGAGGGTACGGGAAGTCAGAGGGTACGGATAACTTGAAGTCAGAGGGTGCGGATAACGAAGTCAGAGGGTACGGATAACGAAGTCAGAGGGTACGGATAACGAAGTCAGAGGGTACGGATAACGAAGTCAGAGGGTAAGGATAGCGAAGTCAGAGGGTATGGATAACGAAGTCAGAGGGTACGGATAACGAAGTCAGAGGGTACGGATAACGAAGTCAGAGGGTACGGATAACGAAGTCAGAGGGTACGGATAACGAAGTCAGAGGGTACGGATAACGAAGTCAGAGGGTACGGATAACGAAGTCAGAGGGTACGGATAACGAAGTCAGAGGGTACGGATAACGAAGTCAGAGGGTTAGGATAACAAAGTCAGAGGGTTAGGATAACAAAGTCAGAGGGTTAGGATAACAAAGTCAGAGGGTTAGGATAACGAAGTCAGAGGGTTAGGATAATGAAGTCAGAGGGTTAGGATAATGTCTGTTTGATTCTCATCATGACCCAGAGAAATCCACTTTTCAATGACAAATCAAGACAGAGGGAAGTATCAGGTTTGGTTTCAGTTACCAAACATACAATATTGCACAAATCTCCTGTCTTGGTCACAGTACTAGAATACAGGGTTGACCACACACAGTGATGTAGGAATCCAACACCACAAACAGGGAAGGTTAATCAACAACACGGCTACAGACCACTGGATAACAGGGTTGACAACAACAGGTCTATAGATCACTGGACAACAGGGTTGACAACAACAGGTCTATAGACCACTGGACAACAGGGTTGACAACAACAGGTCTATAGACCACTGGATAACAGGGTTGACCACAGGGCTATAGACCACTGGATAACAGGGTTGACCACAGGGCTATAGACCACTGGATAACAGGGTTGACCAGGTCTATAGACTACTGGATAACAGGGTTGACCAGGTCTATAGACTACTGGATAACAGGGTTGACCAGGTCTATAGACCACTGGATAACAGGGTTGACCAGGTCTATAGACCACTGGATAACAGGGTTGACCAGGTCTATAGATCACTGGATAACAGGGTTGACAACAACAGGTCTATAGACCACTGGATAACAGGGTTGACAACAACAGGTCTATAGACCACTGGATAACAGGGTTGACAACAACAGGTCTATA
>NC_088406.1:9889953-9942453 GCF_034236695.1 Oncorhynchus nerka
GGCTTGAAGTCATAAACAGCGCAATGCTTGAAGCACAGCGAAGAGCTGCTGGCAAAACGCACGAAAGTGCTGTTTGAATGAATGCTTACGAGCCTGCTGCTGCCTACCAACGCTCAGTCAGACTGCTCTATCAAATATCAAATCATAGACTTAATTATAACATAATAACACACAGAAATACGAGCCTTCGGTCATGAATATGGTCGAATCCGGAAACTATCATCTCGAAAACAAAACGTTTATTCTTTCAGTAAAATACAGAACCGTTCGGTATTTTATCTAACGGGTGGCATCCCTAAGTCTAAATATTCCTGTTACATTGCACAACCTTCAATGTATGTCATAACTACGTAAAATTCTGGCAAATGAGTTCGCAACGAGCCAGGCAGCCCAAACTGTTGCATATTCCTTGACTCTGCGTGCAATGAACGCAAGAGAAGTGACACAATTTCACCTGGTTAGTATTGCCTGCTAACCTGGATTTCTTTTAGCTAAATATGCAGGTTTAAAAATATATACAGTGCCTTGCGAAAGTATTCGGCCCCCTTGAACTTTGCTACCTTTTGCCACATTTCAGGCTTCAAACAAAGATATAAAACTATTTTTTTGTGAAGAATCAACAACAAGTGGGACACAATCATGAAGTGGAACGACATTTATTGGATATTTCAAACTTTTTTAACAAATCAAAAACTGAAATATTGGGCGTGCAAAATTATTCAGCCCCCTTAAGTTAATACTTTGTAGCGCCACCTTTTGCTGCGATTACAGCTGTAAGTCGCTTGGGGTATGTCTCTATCAGTTTTGCACATCGAGAGACTGAATTTTTTTCCATTCCTCCTTGCAAAACAGCACGAGCTCAGTGAGGTTGGATGGAGAGCATTTGTGAACAGCAGTTTTCAGTTCTTTCCACAGATTCTCGATTGGATTCAGGTCTGGACTTTGACTTGGCCATTCTAACACCTGGATATGTTTATTTTTGAACCATTCCATTGTAGATTTTGCTTTATGTTTTGGATCATTGTCTTGTTGGAAGACAAATCTCCGTCCCAGTCTCAGGTCTTTTGCAGACTCCATCAGGTTTTCTTCCAGAATGGTCCTGTATTTGGCTCCATCCATCTTCCCATCAATTTTAACCATCTTCCCTGTCCCTGCTGAAGAAAAGCATGCCCAAAACATGATGCTGCCACCACCATGTTTGACAGTGGGGATGGTGTGTTCAGGGTGATGTGCTGTGTTGCTTTTACGCCAAACATAACGTTTTGCATTGTTGCCAAAAAGTTCAATTTTGGTTTCATCTGACCAGAGCACCTTCTTCCACATGTTTGGTGTGTCTCCCAGGTGGCTTGTGGCAAACTTTAAACAACACTTTTTATGGATATCTTTAAGAAATGGCTTTCTTCTTGCCACTCTTCCATAAAGGCCAGATTTGTGCAATATACGACTGATTGTTGTCCTATGGACAGAGTCTCCCACCTCAGCTGTAGATCTCTGCAGTTCATCCAGAGTGATCATGGGCCTCTTGGCTGCATCTCTGATCAGTCTTCTCCTTGTATGAGCTGAAAGTTTAGAGGGACGGCCAGGTCTTGGTAGATTTGCAGTGGTCTGATACTCCTTCCATTTCAATATTTTCGCTTGCACAGTGCTCCTTGGGATGTTTAAAGCTTGGGAAATATTTTTGTATCCAAATCCGGCTTTAAACTTCTTCACAACAGTATCTCGGACCTGCTTGGTGTGTTCCTTGTTCTTCATGATGCTCTCTGCGCTTTTAACGGACCTCTGAGACTATCACAGTGCAGGTGCATTTATACGGAGACTTGATTACACACAGGTGGATTGTATTTATCATCATTAGTCATTTAGGTCAACATTGGATCATTCAGAGATCCTCACTGAACATCTGGAGAGAGTTTGCTGCACTGAAAGTAAAGGGGCTGAATAATTTTGCACGCCCAATTTTTCAGTTTTTGATTTGTTAAAAAAGTTTGAAATATCCAATAAATGTCGTTCCACTTCATGATTGTGTCCCACTTGTTGTTGATTCTTCACAAATAAATACAGTTTTATATCTTTATGCTTGAAGCCTGAAATGTGGCAAAAGGTCGCAAAGTTCAAGGGGGCCGAATACTTTCGCAAGGCACTGTACTTCTATGTTTTGATTTTAAGAAAGGCATTGATGTTTATGGTTAGGTACAGTCATGCAACGATTGTGCTATTTTTGCAAATGCGCTTTTGTTAAATCATCCCGTTTGGCGAAGTTGACTGTCTTTCTTAGGAAGAAATAGACTTCACACAGTTCGCAACGAGCCAGGCGGCCCAAACTGCTGCATATACCCTGACTCTGTTGCAAGAACAGTGACACAATATCACTAGTTAAAATAAATTAATGTTAGCAGGCAATATTAACTAAATATGCAGGTTTAAAAATCTATACTTGTGTATTGATTTTAAGAAAGGCATTGATGTTTATGGTTAGGTACACGTACACAGTACATTTATGTACCGCAATACAAGATGCTACTCACACAGTACATTTATGTACTGCACTACAAGATGCTACTCACACAGTACATGCATGTACTGCAATACAAGATGCTACTCACAGTACATGTATGTACTGCAATACAAGATGCTACTCACACAGTACATGTATGTACTGCAATACAAGATGCTACTCACAGTACATTTATGTACTGCAATACAAGATGCTACTCACACAGTCCATCTATGTACTGCAATACAAGATGCTACAAGAAGAGACAGAAGTCTTACCTCTCCCTGGAAACTCTTGAGCAGGGGAGCCACCTGTTTTCTTACATCCTGAAAGACATAGAAGAAACCGTTTAGAATGGATCGTATCCCAGAGTCACGGAGTACACTGATAAACACACAGTACTAATCTATACTGTTGTTTTACATCATGTAGTTTAACCCACACCTGGCATGAGCCTGTTTGACCACATCAACCCTGTCCATAGCACATTTTTCACATTGAAAGCAACCTCTCCCCCACAGTCCCATTGCATGACATTAGAGCATGAGTCAGTGATTTCTGATTAGATACCTAGTGAAGTGTGTATCTCTGAGAACATGCAAATTCACACACTGTCAGTTAGCTAGACTAAAGCCCTGTAGAGATGCAGTGGAGCATGCATTACACCACAGCACACGACACCACAGTACAGTACAGCACACTACACCACAGCACACTACACCACAGCACACCATAATACACTACACCACAGTACACGACAGTACAGTACACTACACCACACTACACCACAGCACACTACACCACATTACAGCACACTACACCACAGCACACTACACCACAGCACACCATAATACACTACACCACAGCACGACACCACAGTACAGCACACTACACCACAGCACACTACACCACAGTACATTACAGCACACTACACCACAGTACATTACAGCACACTACACCACAGCACACTACAGCACACTACACCACAGCACACTACAGCACACGACACCACAGTACACGACACCACAGTACACGACACCACAGTACACCACAGCACACGACACCACAGTACATTACAGCACACTACACCACACTACACCACAGCACACTACACCACAGCACACGACACCACAGCACACTACACCACAGCACACGACACCACAGTACATTACAGCACACTACACCACAGCACACTACACCACAGCACACGACACCACAGCACACGACACCACAGCACACGACACCACAGTACATTACAGCACACTACACCACAGCACACTACACCACAGCACACTACACCACAGCACACTACACCACAGCACACTACACCACAGCACACTACACTGCAGCACACGACACCACAGCACAATAAACTACACTACAGCACAATAAACTATCCTGTACAGATGGCTCTACCTGTAAGGCTCCTGGCTAAAGATAGATACACTTTAGATCAGGAACACATGATGATACTAACTACCACAGTGGTGTGTGTGTGTGTGTATACACTTATTTGACTGCCCCTGCTTAGGTCAGGACCTGTATCCACCACGCGTGATTAGGTCAGGACCTGTATCCACCACGCGTGATTAGGTCAGGGCCTACAATCTTATTCATTGATGATCTAAAAGTCAAAACGGATTCTAGATCAGCAATTCTACTTGGAGATGTTTTGTGGGTAACGGGCCCTAGACAGTCACCCCCCCGTCCTGCTTCCCCCAGCCGCACCCCCTGTTCTGTGAAGGACTCGGAGCAGCTTGAGTGCCCTAAGTTTCCACTAAACCCATTTAAAAGTTTAAATTTAAAATCAGCCCGTTTCTAATTTGGCTGAACAGACTAATTAGTTATTTACAACTAGCAGGAAGCATGATGAAGGTCTACACCTGGGAAAGACCTCATGTGCATCACTATAGACTGTTTATCAGGCACGTGTGTGTATATGCCAGAGCCTCCGTGTTCAACAGCTCCTCGGTCAACAGGGTCGACACAGTAAGATGGATGGCTGGGATGTGTATCCTGCCTCCCTTAGTCATCTGGAATTTCCCCTCGCTGGTCATTCTGGTTATCTGTCGGTCTATTTGGCTGGGAGGAGGACGAAGTGGTCCCTACCGACACTCATCGAAGGTCCGTTTTAAGTCTTTCTACCCTGTAGTCAAGGTTAGGATTTTGGAGAGGGTTAACTGCTTCCTGGAGCGTCTCGGCTCACTCCCTTAAAATAAGTATATTCAATACCAGCCACAGAACACTGCAACTGGGCCATGGTTGTGACGTCATCATTGCTTCGACTGCATTGTGGCATTACGGTGTCAGGCTCTCAGTAAAAGACGAAGACGAAAACTCGAATGTATTATTCACACATTAGATGAATTATAACACACTGCATCCTGTCTTCCTGAATCAACATTACCAGAAACACTCTGTCCATGAAGAGTACAGCTCAGTAAAGTACTGAGGTGGTCTCCTGATGGCTGAATAATGAAGCAGACAGACTCATCTGGACGAGTCCAACCTGTCCTGATGTGGACGAGTCCAACCTGTCCTGATGTGGACGAGTCCAACCTGTCCTGATGTGGACGAGTCCAACCTGTCCTGATGTGGACGAGTCCAGCCTGGTCTGATGTGGACGAGTCCAGCCTGGTCTGATGTGGACGAGTCCAGCCTGGTCTGATGTGGACGAGTCCAGCCTGGTCTGATGTGGACGAGTCCAACCTGGTCTGATGTGGACGATATCCAACCTGGTCTGATGTGGACGATATCCAACCTGGTCTGATGTGGACGATATCCAACCTGGTCTGATGTGGACGATATCCAACCTGGTCTGATGTGGACGATATCCAACCTGGTCTGATGTGGACGATATCCAACCTGGTCTGATGTGGACGATATCCAACCTGGTCTGATGTGGACGATGTCCAACCTGGTCTGATGTGGACGAGTCCAGCCTGGTCTGATGTGGACGAGTCCAGCCTGGTCTGATGTGGACGAGTCCAACCTGGTCTGATGTGGACGAGTCCAACCTGGTCTGATGTGGACGATATCCAACCTGGTCTGATGTGGACGATATCCAACCTGGTCTGATGTGGACGATATCCAACCTGGTCTGATGTGGACGATATCCAACCTGGTCTGATGTGGACGATATCCAACCTGGTCTGATGTGGACGATATCCAACCTGGTCTGATGTGGACGATATCCAACCTGGTCTGATGTGGACGATATCCAACCTGGTCTGATGTGGACGATATCCAACCTGGTCTGATGTGGACGATATCCAACCTGGTCTGATGTGGACGATATCCAACCTGGTCTGATGTGGACGAGTCCAGCCTGGTCTGATGTGGACGAGTCCAGCCTGGTCTGATGTGGACGAGTCCAGCCTGGTCTGATGTGGACGAGTCCAGCCTGGTCTGATGTGGACGAGTCCAGCCTGGTCTGATGTGGACGAGTCCAGCCTGGTCTGATGTGGACGAGTCCAGCCTGGTCTGATGTGGACGAGTCCAGCCTGGTCTGATGTGGACGAGTCCAGCCTGGTCTGATGTGGACGAGTCCAGCCTGGTCTGATGTGGACGAGTCCAGCCTGGTCTGATGTGGACGAGTCCAACCTGGTCTGATGTGGACGAGTCCAACCTGGTCTGATGTGGACGATATCCAACCTGGTCTGATGTGGACGATATCCAACCTGGTCTGATGTGGACGATATCCAACCTGGTCTGATGTGGACGATATCCAACCTGGTCTGATGTGGACGATATCCAACCTGGTCTGATGTGGACGATATCCAACCTGGTCTGATGTGGACGATATCCAACCTGGTCTGATGTGGACGATATCCAACCTGGTCTGATGTGGACGATATCCAACCTGGTCTGATGTGGACGATATCCAACCTGGTCTGATGTGGACGATATCCAACCTGGTCTGATGTGGACGATATCCAACCTGGTCTGATGTGGACGATATCCAACCTGGTCTGATGTGGACGATATCCAACCTGGTCTGATGTGGACGAGTCCAACCTGGTCTGATGTGGACGATATCCAACCTGGTCTGATGTGGACGAGTCCAACCTGGTCTGATGTGGACGAGTCCAACCTGGTCTGATGTGGACGAGTCCAACCTGGTCTGATGTGGACGATATCCAACCTGGTCTGATGTGGACGAGTCTAATTTAGTCTGAAGTCATCTGATCTCTAGGCTCTTTAGGCTGGCTATTCAAAGCTGGTCCATGGTAGGATCCTTTGTAGCTCAAGTTGGCTGGATGTCCTTGGACCATTCTTGATACCAGTGGCAGTCGGTGCCATTTAAGATGAGGGAGGATGATTTCAAAACAAATATATATATATATATATATATATATATATATATATATATATATATATATATATTATGAGCATGGCCTATATTACAAAATATTGGATGACTGTCATTCATATTCCTTTTACCCAGCTCAATGTAACATCGATAGGTTTAGGCAACTACATGATCCTTGAATTTTTCTTGTACCCATCACGACCTACAGTGGCCTATGAATGAAAGTTTGCAACGTAGGCGCACATTTCGAGAGTACCACACAGTACAGTGTACAGTCAGAAAGCAGTATAGCAGTTACGCCGACGGGCCCAGTGGCAATAAATTAATAAAACCAAAAGCTTATCTTGACTTGGAAGAGTTCCAGTGTTGGGTATCCATAGTCAGCTAGCTAACATAGCATCCCTCTCTGTTGGATAGCCATAGTCAGCTAGCTAACATAGCATCCCTCTCTGTTGGGTAGCCATAGTCAGCTAGCTAACATAGCATCCCTCTCTGTTGGATAGCCATAGTCAGCTAGCTAACATAGCATCCCTCTCTGTTGGGTAGCCAAAGCCAGCTAGCTAACATAGCATCCCTCTCTGTTGGGTATCCATAGTCAGCTAGCTAACATAGCATCCCTCTCTGTTGGGTAGCCATAGCCAGCTAGCTAACATAGCATCCCTCTCTGTTGGGTAGCCATAGCCAGCTAGCTAACATAACATCCCTCTCTGTTGGGTAGATACTTTGCTAAATCCTGTTAGACGCTAATGCTAATTGCTAAGTTAGCTGTCTAGATAGCAAAAAAATGTACTGAATCAGATCAAGCGTAGCTAGCTACACAGCCCGATAACAGTGATGGTGGAGGTCTAAATCAGCAGGTTGTTTGTGTACTGAATCAGATCAAGCGTAGCTAGCTACACAGCCTGATACCAGTGATGGTGTAGGTCTAAATCAGCAGGTTGTTTGTGTACTGAATCAGATCCAAGCGTAGCTAGCTACACAGCCTGATACCAGTGATGGTGGAGGTCTAAAATCAGCAGGTTGTTTGTGTACTGAATCAGATCAAGCGTAGCTAGCTACACAGCCTGATACCAGTGATGGTGTAGGTCTAAATCAGCAGGTTGTTTGTGCAACGGTATCTTCTAAATCAAAAGAGGAACAGGCGAAGAGTGAATTTGTTGGCTACATGTTGAAACATGCCAAAGATTATAGGCTCTCCTAGGAAACACTGACCAACACTTTGGTTCCTACCCTGCCACAATAACTCCTCCCTGGCATTTTCATTTGTTGTCATGTCAAACACTGTATTGAATGTGCCCACTACTATATTCTAACTGTGGAATTAGAATAAACATTCTATTTCCGTGATTCCAACCGTTCACCCAAGTGTTTTGCTTTAAATCACAAGTCAAACTGGTATTACAACATTTTGTTAAAAATGAATTGTTTAACTATGTCGTGCAGCTATACATGGCAGTGTGAAATTATCTCAACTGAGTGCAAGAAATTACAGGAAATTATTTTGGTTGAATATAAAACTAATAAGAATGAAGAAAGACCCATTGAAATCACTTAGAATGTACGTGTTCCCACCCCAGGGTCACGCACTGCTCATAAAGCTAATTTTGTATTATTCAAAAACATAAAATAACATCAATTTTTGAAAAATACCTTGATACTATATTATGGCCATATTACCCAGCCCTAGTTATTTGAGAGGACTTCAGAGCCCCCTCATCTCCTCTCTGGGAGGATCGTGTCACCCTCCTACCAGGGTCAGATTCCTCTCCCTTCCTCCGGCCCCCACCGCCTACATACCACAGTCCACACAGATGCCCAAAGAACACGGGCTTGTTACTGTGATGAATACATGCATGCGTGCGCGTGTCTGTCTGACTGTCTCCCCGTTTTTATGCTTGTAGCTATTGTGTGGTCCCCCTGTCTATTTCTGAACTGAATCAGTGTGTCCTGGGTGTTCCTGTGCTCCTTTGTTCGGTGTGTGTGTGTGTGTGTGTTGCTTTGTGTGTGACATAAGTTAATAGGAAGGAGGGGACATGAGGTGGGGGGGGGGGGGGGGGGGGGGGGTAAAGAGACGCCTGTCTCTCCAGTCCTCACAGACACAGCCCCATCCTATCCTAGCCTATAAAAATATATAGTCCTACATCATTCACATCATTATAAATTCTTCATTAGTGTGACACTCCCGATAACAACAACCATCCTTTGTTTCCAGTCTGTGTTTGATCAGTTAAGTTGCCTTGGAAACACACACACACACACACACACACACAGAGAGACAATTCCCAGGGGAGTCGCCGGGAGAAACGAGCCTAACATAATTCCCTCATGATTCCACACAGCAGGACTGTCACATAAACACATTCAACATGGAAACAAATAGGTCATACAATCCAGACGACTGAGGGACATTTCTGTTCGGTCTCTTCCCCGCGTTTGGAAAAAGGAAGCACTATTTTGGGAACTTTTACAAGTCTGTATTTTCCCCCGTCGCCCCCGGCGATATTCACATTAAAAGCATGTCCAACGGGGCGATGTTGAAAGCAGCAAGAGAACAAAGAAGCAACTGATGAGTATCGTTTTTAGCAACATTAAACGCTATTTAAAAATACGCCCCACAACCATTTTCACATTTTTTATAACCACTGCAGTAAATAAAACCTAATAAAATGTTTGGGAATAACGGCGATTTAAGGCAATTTTTTTATAGCAATATAGAGTAGGGAATGCTGCTGAGGGTTTGGACAAATAATAGCCACTGCAGTAAATGAAACCTAATAAAACATCTGTCTACTCCAGGAATAGTGTGCCAGAGCCAAACAGAGCTACAGGGGGCCTATATGCAAATAAGCCATTTGTCACACGGGCCACCCATCATTCACTATGAACTGGACTGTGTGTTTACAGGCAGTAGGACCTGTCATCATTCATTATGAACTGGACTGTGTGTTTACAGGAAGTAGGACCTGCCATCATTCACTTTGAACTGGACTGTGTGTTTACAGGCAGTATGGTCTGTCATCATTCACTATGTACTGGACTGTGTGTTTACAGGCAGTAGGGCCTGTCATCATTCACTATGAACTGGACTGTGTGTTTACAGGCAGTTGGGCCTGTCATCATTCACTATCAACTAGACTGTGTGTTTACAGGCAGTAGGGCCTGTCATCATTCACTCTGAACTGGACTGTGTGTTTACAGGCAGTAGGGCCTGTCATCATTCACTATGAACTGGACTGTGTTTTAACAGTAGCAATTGTGTGACTTTAGACCACTAGAATGTCTTCGCCAAAAGCCAACAAATACCCCTGAATGGATTTCTGCTAATATGTAAAACACCACAGGAGTCGTCTTACATTTGGGAACTTTACAGTCCTATCGATCAAACAACCATGAACAGGTAGGCTCTCTCCCTCCCTCAGTTGCCTATGCACATCAACAACAAGATCAACAACTAATCATGTCAGCCAGTGAGATGAGCTAAAATCTAAAAACGAGGGAGCATAACAAGATCAACTAAAATCTAAAAACGAGGGAGCATTACAAGATCAACTAAAATCTAAAAACGAGGGAGCATAACAAGATCAACTAAAATCTAAAAACGAGGGAGCATAACAAGATCAACTAAAATCTAAAAACGAGGGAGCATAACAAGATCAACTCAAATCTAAAAACGAGGGAGCATTACAAGATCAACTAAAATCTAAAAACGAGGGAGCATTACAAGATCAACTCAAATCTAAAAACGAGGGAGCATTACAAGATCAACTAAAATCTAAAAACGAGGGAGCATAACAAGATCAACAACTAATAATGTCAGCCAGTGAGATGAGCTAAAATCTAAAAACGAGGGAGCATAACAAGATCAACTAAAATCTAAAAACGAGGGAGCATTAGATAAATCCTCTCTAACTTTTTTAGCTTGTAGTTGGCCTGTCAAATTTGCCCTGATAAACGATGAGGAATAGTAGCCGGGTGGCCCTTCAGCAGCTTGCCTGCCAAACCATGTTTTAATAACTGAATGGGAACTTGCCTACCTCCCTGCGCATTTGATCGACAAGTGTCTGATATATTTAGAATTCAAAGCACACTTAACCAGCATGGCTACCACCACATTCTGCAGCTATACGCCATCCCATCTGGTTTGCACGTGGTGGGACTATGATTTGTTTTTCAACAGGAAAATGACCCAACACACACCTCCAGGATGTGTAAGGGCTATTTAACCAAGAAGGAGAGTGATGGAGTGCTGCATCAGATGACCTGGCTTCCACAATCACCCGACCTCAACCCAATTGAGATGGTTTTGGATGAGTTGAACCGCAGAGTGAATGACAAGCAGCCAACAAGTGCTCAGCATATGTGGGAAATCCTTCAAGACTATTGGAAAAGCATTCCAGGTGAAGCTGGTTGAGAGAATGCCAAGAGTGTGCAAAGCTGTCATCAAGGCAAAGGGTGGCTACTTGGAAAAATATAAATATATTATTTTGCAAGAAGAATTACATTTTGTAAATTATAATTTTGGATTTTAATGAGAAAGTGCTTGATGTGAAGTTAAACAAAGAAAAAAACAGAAGCAGTTTGGATGGGTGATGAGCATTCTAACCCTTCCATCCATATAGAAATTAAATGACTCGGCATCTACATAAGTTGAACGAATTGTGCTGAGAGAAATTTGATTCTAAAATAAGCTATAATACATGAGTATTAATCAATAATGTATGAGTTCTGTTAGTACGGGGTTCCAACAGGGAGGTAAATAAAGAGATATTATTTTTTAAAGTAAACACTTGAGGCCTCGGTGCAGGGAACGTAGGTGTACTCAACATAGTGCTCTGTGTCAGTGATCAGCCTAACTGTATGAGAACATAGTGCTCTGTGTCAGTGATCAGCCTAGCTGTATGAGAACATAGTGCTCTGTGTCAGTGATCAGCCTAGCTGTATGAGGACATAGTGCTCTGTGTCAGTGATCAGTGGTCAGCCTAACTGTATGAGAACATGGTGCTCTGTGTCAGTGATCAGCCTAGCTGTATGAGAACATAGTGCTCTGTGTCAGTGATCAGTGGTCAGCCTAGCTGTATGAGGACATAGTGCTCTGTGTCAGTGATCAGTGGTCAGCCTCGCTGTATGAGGACATAGTGCTCTGTGTCAGTGATCAGCCTAACTGTATGAGAACATAGTGCTCTGTGTCAGTGATCAGTGGTCAGCCTAGCTGTATGAGGACATAGTGCTCTGTGTCAGTGATCAGCCTAGCTGTATGAGGACATAGTGCTCTGTGTCAGTGGTCAGTGGTCAGCCTAGCTGTATGGAGAACATGGTGCTCTGTGTCAGTGATCAGTGGTCAGCCTAACTGTATGAGGACATAGTGCTCTGTGTCAGTGATCAGTGATCAGCCTAACTGTATGAGAACATAGTGCTCTGTGTCAGTGATCAGCCTAGCTGTATGGAGAACATGGTGCTCTGTGTCAGTGGTCAGCCTAGCTGTATGGAGAACATGGTGCTCTGTGTCAGTGGTCAGCCTAGCTGTATGAGGACATAGTGCTCTGTGTCAGTGGTCAGTGATCAGCCTAGCTGTACTCAACATAGTGCTCTGTGTCAGTGATCAGCCTAGCTGTATGAGGACATAGTGCTCTGTGTCAGTGGTCAGCCTAGCTGTATGAGAACATAGTGCTCTGTGTCAGTGATCAGCCTAGCTGTATGAGGACATAGTGCTCTGTGTCAGTGATCAGCCTAGCTGTATGAGAACATAGTGCTCTGTGTCAGTGATCAGCCTAGCTGTACTCAACATAGTGCTCTGTGTCAGTGATCAGCCTAGCTGTATGAGGACATAGTGCTCTGTGTCAGTGGTCAGCCTAGCTGTATGAGGACATAGTGCTCTGTGTCAGTGGTCAGTGATCAGCCTAGCTGTATGAGGACATAGTGCTCTGTGTCAGTGATCAGCCTAGCTGTATGAGGACATAGTGCTCTGTGTCAGTGATCAGCCTAGCTGTATGAGGACATAGTGCTCTGTGTCAGTGGTCAGCCTAGCTGTATGAGGACATAGTGCTCTGTGTCAGTGGTCAGCCTAGCTGTATGAGGACATAGTGCTCTGTGTCAGTGATCAGCCTAGCTGTATGAGAACATAGTGCTCTGTGTCAGTGATCAGCCTAGCTGTATGAGGACATAGTGCTCTGTGTCAGTGGTCAGCCTAGCTGTATGAGAACATGGTGGTCAGTGGTCAGCCTAGCTGTATGAGGACATAGTGGTCAGTGATCAGCCTAGCTGTATGAGAACATAGTGCTCTGTGTCAGTGATCAGCCTAGCTGTATGAGGACATAGTGGTCAGTGGTCAGCCTAGCTGTATGAGGACATAGTGGTCAGTGGTCAGCCTAGCTGTATGAGGACATAGTGGTCAGTGGTCAGCCTAGCTGTATGAGGACATAGTGGTCAGTGATCAGCCTAGCTGTATGAGGACATAGTGGTCAGTGGTCAGCCTAGCTGTATGAGAACATAGTGCTCTGTGTCAGTGATCAGCCTAGCTGTATGAGGACATAGTGCTCTGTGTCAGTGGTCAGCCTAGCTGTATGAGGACATAGTGCTCTGTGTCAGTGATCAGTGGTCAGCCTAGCTGTATGAGAACAGGGTGCTCTGTGTCAGTGATCAGCCTAGCTGTATGAGAACAGGGTGCTCTGTGTCAGTGATCAGTGATCAGCCTAGCTGTACTCAACATAGTGCTCTGTGTCAGTGGTCAGCCTAGCTGTATGAGAACATGGTGCTCTGTGTCAGTGATCAGCCTAGCTGTATGAGGACATAGTGCTCTGTGTCAGTGATCAGTGGTCAGCCTAGCTGTATGAGGACATAGTGCTCTGTGTCAGTGATCAGCCTAGCTGTATGA
The DNA here is from genome assembly GCF_034236695.1 of Oncorhynchus nerka. Taxonomy (NCBI): domain Eukaryota; kingdom Metazoa; phylum Chordata; class Actinopteri; order Salmoniformes; family Salmonidae; genus Oncorhynchus; species Oncorhynchus nerka. The sequence goes on from NC_088406.1 coordinate 9,903,631, forward strand.
GAACATGCTGCTTTCTATATTCACGGTGACCTTTCAAAATGGTTGAATCCTTCTAAACTGTAATGTGATTTGTGGATTCAAATAAAGCATTTAGAATGTGTGTCACCTCCGGCGTGTTCTTCTTGAAGTCGCGGCTCTGGTCGATGAGTTTCTTCCTGGACTGTTCGCTCTCATCCTGTCTGTTGGCGAGCTGTGTGGCGGTGGCGTCTAGTTCTCTCTGAAACACACACACACATTTTGTTAGAGACATAGGATAAGGGCTTGATTTAAGATTGGGAAGTAGAATAACACTGAAGAGAAGACCACCCATGCCCTCGGATGAAGAGCCCCCCCCCCCCACCCATCCCTTCGGCTGAAGAGCAGACCACCCATCCCATCGGATGAAGAGCCCCCCATCCCCTCGGATGAAGAGCCCCCCACCCATCCCTTCGGATGAAGAGCCCCCCACCCATCCCCTCAGATGAAGAGCCCCCCACCCATCCCCTCGGATGAAGAGCCCCCCACCCGTCCCCTCGGATGAAGACTTTATGACATTAAATGCCACTAGTCTATGCCTCAATGTTAGAGCAGCCTTTTCCAGACCCCCGGTCTTGAGAGGAGCCCTCTCCCCCCCAGCGGTCTTGAGAGGAGCCCTCTCCCCCCCAGCGGTCTTGAGAGGAGCACTCTCCCCCCCCAGCGGTCTTGAGCGGAGCCCTCTTCCCCAGAGGTCTTGAGCGGAGCCCTCTTCCCCAGAGGTCTTGAGCGGAACCCTCTTCCCCAGCGGTCTTGAGAGGAACCCTCTACTTACTACAAGTTCAGATAGCTGGCCACTAGACTATTCGGTAGGTGAAAACTGAAGCAGAAAAGGTACATAGTGAGCACTACGTCATCACTGATTTGAATTCACAAGTCAGTCTGGTGGAAACACCACTGCTGGGAAAATGCTCATTTTCTTTATACGCCATTTTAATGGAAAACCTAGCTACTGAGCACAAAAAAACCTAGCTACTGAGCACAAAAAAACCTAGCTACTGAGCACAAAAAAACCTAGCTACTGAGCACTTGGCTACAATTCTAACTGTGGGACAAATGCACACACATAAAGACAGACAGGTCTGTAGTACACTGCTCAAAAAAATAAAGGGAACACTAAAATAACACATCCTAGATCTGAATGAATGAAATATTCTTATTAAATACTTTTTTCTTTACATAGTTGAATGTGCTGACAACAAAATCACACAAAAATTATCAAGGGAAATCAAATTTATCAACCCATGGAGGTCTGGATTTGGAGTCACACTCAAATTTAAAGTGGAAAACCACACTACAGGCTGATCCAACTTTGATGTAATGTCCTTAAAACAAGTCAAACTGAGGGTCAGTAGTGTGTGTGGCCTCCACGTGCCTGTATGACCTCCCTACAACGCCTGGGCTTGCTCCTGATGAGGTGGCGGATGGTCTCCTGAGGGATCTCCTCCCAGACCTGGACTAAAGCATCCGTCAACTCCTGGACAGTCTGTGGTGCAACGTTGGTGGATGGAGCGAGACATGATGTCCCAGATGTGCCCAATTGGATTCAGGTCTGGGGAACGGGCGGGCCAGTCCATAGTTGGTCCATAGCATCAATGCCTTTCTCTTGCAGGAACTGCTGACACACTCCAGCCACATGAGGTCTAGCATTGTCTTGCATTAGGAGGAACCCAGGGCCAACCACACCAGCATATGGTCTCACAAGGGGTCTGAGGATCTCATCTCGGTACCTAATGGCAGTCAGGCTACCTCTGGCGAGCACATGGAGGGCTGTGCGGCCCCCCAAAGAAATGCCACCCCACACCATGACTGACCCACCACCAAACAGGTCATGCTGGAGGATGTTGCAGGCAGCAGAACGTTCTCCACGGCGTCTCCAGACTCTGTCACGTCTGTCACATGTGCTCAGTGTGAACCTGCTTTCATCTGTGAAGAGCACAGGGCGCCAGTGGCGAATTTGCCAATCTTGGTGTTCTCTGGCAAATGCCACACGTCCTGTACGGTGTTGGGCTGTAAGCACAACCCCCACTTGTGGACGTCGGGCCCTCATACCACCCTCATGGAGTCTGTTTCTGACCGTTTGAGCAGACACATGCACATTTGTGGCCTACTGGAGGTCATTTTGCAGGGCTCTGGCAGTGCTCCTCCTGCTCCTCCTTGCACAAAGGTGGACGTAGCGGTCCTGCTGCTGGGTTGTTGCCCTCCTACAGCCTCCTCCACATCATTTACTGGCCTGTCTTCTGGTAGCGCCTCCATGCTCTGGACACTACACTGACAGACACAGCAAACCTTCTTGCCACATCTCGCATTGATGTGCCATCCTGGATGAGCTGCCCTACCTGAGCCACTTGTGTGGGTTGTAGACTCCGTCTCATGCTACCACTAGAGTGAAAGCACCGCCAGCATTCAAAAGTGACCAAAACATCAGCCAGGAAGCATAGGAACTGAGAAGTGGTCTGTGGTCCCCACCTGTAGAACCACTCCTTTATTGGGGGTGTCTTGCTAATTGCCTATAATATCCACCTGTTGTCTATTCCATTTGCATAACAGCATGTGAAATTTATTGTCAATCAGTGTTGCTTCCTAAGTGGACAGTTTGATTTCACAGAAGTGTGATTGACTTGGAGTTACATTGTGTTGTTTAAGTGTTCCCTTTATTTTTTTGAGCAGTGTATTTTCTCCTCCCCTCTCAGTCTTCTCCTTCCCTCTCCTTCTCCTCTCCGTCTTCTCCTCCTCCCCTCTCAGTCTTCTCCTCCCCTCTCCTCCTTCCCTCTCCTCCCGCTCCTCCCCTCTCCTCCCCTCTCCTCCTTCTCGTCCTTCTCCTCCCCTCTCCTCCCCTCTCCTCCTCCCCCTCTCCGTCTTCTCCTCCCCTCTCCTCCTTCCCTCTCCTCTCTTCTCCTCCCCTCTCCTCTCTTCTCCTCTCTTCTCCTCCCCTCTCCTCTCTTCTCCTCCCCTCTCTTCTCCCCTCTCCTCTCTTCTCCTCCCCTCCTCCTCCCCTCTCCTCCCCTCTCCTCCCCCTCTCAGTCTTCTTCTCCCTCACCGTCTTCTTCTCCTGCCCCCTCTCCTCCTTCTCACCCAGGAGAGTGATTATGCTGCTGGTCATTATGCTAACTAAACACACAACTAATGACTTAAATATTAAGTGATTTATTCTAGATATATTACCATAGGGGCCCATGGAGGCCAATCTACAGCATCCCTAGACACACAAAAACCCACACACCAAATTTCGGTCTAAACTCCTGCAATGGGAATACCAGCATAGATTTTTCCATCAAGCTAAATGATTAATCCCAACCACCCATCCCAGTGGGTGTAAAGCCAGACAGATCTCAGTCCAGATCCCAGTGGGTGTAAAGCCAGACAGATCTCAGTCCAGATCCCAGTGGGTGTAAAGCCAGACAGATCTCAGTCCAGATCCCAGTGGGTGTAAAGCCAGACAGATCTCAGTCCAGATCCCAGTGGGTGTAAAGCCAGACAGATCTCAGTCCAGATCCCAAGTGGGTGTAAAGCCAGACAGATCTCAGTCCAGATCCCAGTGGGTGTAACGCCAGACAGATCTCAGTCCAGATCCCAGTGGGTGTAACGCCAGACAGATCTCAGTCCAGATCCCAGTGGGTGTAAAGCCAGACAGATCTCAGTCCAGATCCCAGTGGGTGTAAAGCCAGACAGATCTCAGTCCAGATCCCAGTGGGTGTAAAGCCAGACAGATCTCAGTCCAGATCCCAGTGGGTGTAAAGCCAGACAGATCTCAGTCCAGATCCCAGTGGGTGTAAAGCCAGACAGATCTCAGTCCAGATCCCAGTGGGTGTAAAGCCAGACAGATCTCAGTCCATGCTCTGGAGCCTGGTGTTGTCGCCAAGGAGCGTTCAGACTGTCGGGACCAGGTTTCAGCTGCTGCCAAACGCCGACATCCTTCCTCCCATAGATGGTCTGCCTGTAAAAGCACCACCTGAACTGGACACAACTAGACAAACTCATATTTTTGAGAAGCTCGGGAAGTTTTTGCGACGAAGAGGCTATGACCTGCATCAAAGTCAAGGGCGGGACAGAAACAGGCCCTCCGAATCTAGATTCCCTTGTTCATGCGCGGTTTGGACGGACCAGTCATCAGCACCATCTGTAGTGCCTCTATTCAAATGACTCTCTACTAACACACGTTACTGCTAGAATAATTTGAATCCTACTGCTCAGCCACTTTACTGTATGGATATAACTACCTCATCTATCACGGATATCGTTATTGATTTGGTTTTTGTTCATACTGTATCTATTTTATTTATATTGGCACTATTTATTTCTGATATTACTACCATGCAAGTAACCATTCGGCTGTACCGTATACACCTTCTGTAGAGACCCATCCACTCAGCAAGACTTAGCAAAATATTGATATATAAAATGAATTTTGGTATGTGTGGTCGTAACATGATTTTGTGACATACCACAACAAAGTCATGTGATCGTATCAAGTGATCACCGCATAAATATATGGCGCATGCAGCTGTTTATGTACTGTACATGGGTGTCGACTCTGGTGTCGACTCTGGTGTCGACTCTGGTGTCATGGCCTTAACTTATGCATGGAATACTAGGTTTTTTAAATGTTTTAATTATTTTTATTTAATCTTTATTTTACTAGGCAAGTCAGTTAAGAACAAATTCTTATTTTCAATGACGGCCTAGGAACAGTGGGTTAACTGCCTGTTCAGGGGCAGAACGACAGATTTGTACCTTGTCAACTCGGGGATTCGAACTTGCAACATTTTGATTACTAGTCCAACGCTCTAACCACTAGGCTACTCTGCCGCCCTGTGTGTGTAACAGTATATAAAGTATGCTAATATACTGGTGTGAAGGCATTTCAGTGGTGTAAAGAACTTACTTTAAATACTTTAAAAAGTACGAAAATATTTGGGGGGGTGGGTCCAATTCACACACTTATCAAGAGAACATCCCAGGTCATCCCTACTGCCTCTGATCTGGAGGACTCACTAAACAGAGAACACCCCAGGTCATCCCTACTGACTCTGATCTGGAGGACTCACTAAACAGAGAACATCCCTGGTCATCCCTACTGACTCTGATCTGGAGGACTCACTAAACAGAGAACACCCCAGGTCATCCCTACTGACTGATCTGGAGGACTCACTAAACAGAGAACATCCCTGGTCATCCCTACTGCCTCTGATCTGGAGGACTCACTAAACAGAGAACATCCCTGGTCATCCCTACTGCCTCTGATCTGGAGGACTCACTAAACAGAGAACATCCCTGGTCATCCCTACTGTCTCTGATCTGGCGGATTCACTAAACAGAGAACACCCCAGGTCATCCCTACTGTCTCTGATCTGGAGGACTCACTAAACAGAGAACATCCCAGGTCATCCCTACTGTCTCTGATCTGGAGGACTCACTAAACAGAGAACATCCCTGGTCATCCCTAAACAGAGAACATCCCAGGTCATCCCTACTGCCTCTGATCTGACTGTCTCACTAAACAGAGACCATCCCAGGTCATCCCTACTGCCTCTGATCTGACTGTCTCACTAAACAGAGAACATCCCAGGTCATCCCTACTGCCTCTGATCTGACTGTCTCACTAAACAGAGAACACCCCAGGTCATCCCTACTGCCTCTGATCTGACTGTCTCACTAAACAGAGAACATCCCAGGTCATCCCTACTGCCTCTGATCTGGCGGATTCACTAAAGACAAACGCTTCATTTGTAAATGTTGTGCTGGATTGTGCCCCTGGATATCCGTCAATAAAACATAAATGACTTGTGCAGTCTGGTTAATTATAAGGAATTTGAAATGATTTATACTTTTACTCAAGTATGACAATTTGGTACTTTTTCCCCATCAATTGATGTGGCTGGTGGTTATAGCATTTCGTTCACATGACCCATCAATTTAGACAAGTGTGTCTGGGTAAATTACTATCACTTTAAGTCTTTACTACACTACTCACTGTTTACTACATGACCTCACATGTGAATCCTTAAAGAGATGGGCGGGGCTGGTTTAAGAGGGTGTGAACGATGCCGAATGGGCGGGGCTGGTTTAAGAGGGTGTGAACGATTCTGAATGGGCGGGGCTTGTTTAAGAGGGTGTGAACGATGCTGAATGGGCGGGGCTGGTTTAAGAGGGTGTGAACGATGCTGAATGGGCGGGGCTGGTTTAAGAGGGTGTGAACGATTCTGAATGGGCGGGGCTGGTTTAAGAGGGTGTGAACGATTCTGAATGGGCGGGGCTGGTTTAAGAGGGTGTGAACGATGCTGAATGGGTGTACACAAAGAAGAGCTCTCCACTAGGTACCAAAACATTCAAAGGCCCTTTTCTCAAAAGTGAGGTTACAAGTTGATCAACTTTCAAAAGCAGAATGACTTTCCCATTGTTCCTCAACTGTAGTGTGTGATATACCATGTCGTAGCCCTGAGTCTCTACTTTTATCTAATGGGAAAAAAACACAATTTCAAATTTTGCTACATAAGACCAATTTGAGCCGGTCAGTCACATATAAATGTGTCTGACTACCCAGCTTGGCCAGGCTCGTCTGGCTCGGTCTCAGAGTAGTAGGGCTTGTCTAGGTTAATTTGGGTCGGCCACAAACGCTGCTGGAACAGATTACCAATGTTCCCCAGAGAGACGGCAGCCACACCACAGCCAAACACTACCAGACATAGGCCATAGCTTAACGGCAGGGACAGATATAGCCTAGAGAAGAGGGAGAAGGAGGGACAGATGGACAGAGGTTGAAAGAAGGAAAAGGAGGGTGTGAGGCTGCCATGTTGGAGAGCACCAGGAGGACTCCTGCACAGAATCTACAGATATTTTCAAATGTCTGCTTTCTTTCCCCAAGGTGAGAGAAAAGAGAGGAAACCCACACACTGGTTATTGACAGTATCACTGCTCTGGCTGGTATCACTGCTCTTGCTGTTATGTGATACCAGTGATACCAGCCAGAGCAGTGATACCAGCCAGAGCAGTGATACCAGTGATACCAGCCAGAGCAGTGATACCAGCCAGAGCAGTGATACCAGCCAGAGCAGTGATACCAGCCAGAGCAGTGATACCAGCCAGAGCAGTGATACCAGTGATACCAGCCAGAGCAGTGATACCAGCCAGAGCAGTGATACCAGTGATACCAGCCAGAGCAGTGATACCAGTGATACCAGAGCAGTGATACCAGTGATACCAGCCAGAGCAGTGATATCAGCCAGAGAAGTGATACCAGGCCAGAGCAGTGATAGCAGCGATACCAGCCAGAGCAGTGATACCAGCCAGAGCAGTGATACCAGTGATACCAGTGATACCAGCCAGATCAGTGATACCAGTGATACCAGCCAGAGCAGCGATACCAGCCATAGCAGTGATACCAGCCAGAGCAGTGATACCAGCCAGAGCAGTGATATCAGTGATACCAGCCAGAGCAGTGATAGCAGTGATACCAGCCAGAGCAGTGATACCAGCCAGAGAAGTGATACCAGGCCAGAGCAGTGATAGCAGCGATACCAGCCAGAGCAGTGATACCAGCCAGAGCAGTGATACCAGTGATACCAGTGATACCAGCCAGATCAGTGATACCAGTGATACCAGCCAGAGCAGCGATACCAGCCATAGCAGCGATACCAGCCAGAGCAGTGATACCAGCCAGAGCAGTGATACCAGTGATACCAGCCAGAGCAGTGATACCAGCCAGAGCAGTGATACCAGCCAGAGAAGTGATACCAGGCCAGAGCAGTGATAGCAGCGATACCAGCCAGAGCAGTGATACCAGCCAGAGCAGTGATACCAGCCAGAGCAGTGATACCAGTGATACCAGCCAGATCAGTGATACCAGTGATACCAGCCAGAGCAGTGATACCAGCCATAGCAGTGATACCAGCCAGAGCAGCGATACCAGTGATACCAGTGATACCAGCCAGAGCAGTGATACCAGTGATACCAGCCAGATCAGTGATAGCAGTGATACCAGCCAGATCAGTGATACCAGTGATACCAGTGATACCAGCCAGAGCAGTGATACCAGCCAGAGCAGTGATAGCAGTGATACCAGCCAGAGCAGTGATACCAGCCAGAGCAGTGATAGCAGTGATACCAGCCAGAGCAGTGATAGCAGTGATACCAGCCAGAGCAGTGATACCAGCCAGAGCAGTGATACCAGTGATACCAGCCAGAGCAGTGATACCAGTGATACCAGCCAGAGCAGCAATACCAGTGATACCAACCAGAGCAGTGATACCAGCCAGAGCAGTGATAGCAGTGATACCAGCCAGAGCAGTGATACCAGCCAGAGCAGTGATAGCAGTGATACCAGCCAGAGCAGTGATACCAGCCAGAGCAGTGATAGCAGTGATACCAGCCAGAGCAGTGATACCAGCCAGAGCAGTGATACCAGCCAGAGCAGTGATACCAGTGATACCAGCCAGAGCAGTGATACCAGCCAGAGCAGTGATACCAGTGATACCAGCCAGAGCAGTGATACCAGCCAGAGCAGTGTGTGAGTTTCCTCTTTTTTCTCTCATCTTATTTCAAATGTTACCATGCACCTGCAACAAAGATAGCTCAGATGTGCGAGGGTCTTTTTGAAAAATGTTTCCCCAAGGTCTCATTGTTATGCATAGTACCAGTTCTACCAGGAATCTCCTTTTGGATCACCACTTCCCTGTACAGCCTATAGGCTACCGCCTTCCCTCCTCCTCAAGCGCAAACAGATCGTGTTCACATGCATTAATCATTCAAGACTGTATAAATATGGATTCAAGCAAGGCGGAGAAGACAAGCTGCTTATTATTTCAAGTGACCATTAAAATGGAATCTGATTATCCACTGGCAACCCCCCCACCACACACACGGGTGGGGGGGGGGTATTCAACTCACGGTGCAGCCCAAGCCTATTACAGAATCAAATTAGAATACAGAACTGGTTTGTGTACTGTGTTAGAATAGAGGGCCTTTTAGAAGGGTGGTTGTAGAGCCAAACATTTTCAAATACACATGAGACGCTGTGACCCTCACCCCAAGCAAGAGAGCTATACTCAGGTCACGTTGTGTTTGTAATGGAAGGTTATATGCTAGGGATGTAGCGATTCACTGGTAATGCATCGGTAACCGGTTCTAACGTTTAAGATGCAAGTGCATCGGTCCACGGGAGCACAAACCGATCTAAATGTAGGTATGAAAACCGATTCAAAAGTTACGAATCACTAAAATTGTTTTACTCATGAATTGCTTTCGGTCTTATCTCAAAAAATGTGACTCGTTTCTGTTCTAGGGAAACTAGGTGTACGTCGCGAGTCACTACTTCCCAGGAGAGGTATGTAAACATGTATTTCGTATCAAAATGTATTTGTCTCAGAAATGCCTTCTGGAACATGTGAACTTTCAGGTACATTAATAACAAAATTGTATACCATCTCTAAATATAAATAAAGTTATATTAAAATTGCGAGCCTAGTTGGTTTAGCCATGGAAAAAGACAGGAACCTTCCAGCTAACCATGATTGGCTGAGATAATGGGTGGGCTGGATATGCCGAGAGATGAGTTCAGATTGGTCTGCCATGTAGCATGTTTCTGTTTATAACATGAGCTGCTCAGTAGGTCAAATCAATTCAAATGTATTTATAAAGCCCTTCTTACATCAGCTGATATCGCAAAGTGCTGTACAGAAACCCAGCCTAAAACCCCCAAACAGCAAGCAATGTAGGCGTAGAAGAACAGTGGCTAGGTAAAAGTCCCTAGAAAGGCCAAAACCTAGGAAGAAACCTAGAGAGGAACCAGACTGGCTATGAGGGGTGGCCAAGATGTTCAAATGTTCATAGGTGAACAGCAGGGTCAAATAATAATAGGTGTAAGTCATGCTTTCTAGTGCAGATTTTTTTTAAATATATATATATATATATCATAAAGAACTGCAAAAGTGTTGCAAATGCTCTCCACTATCTGGAATACAGAGTATTTTGAAATCAGTGGAATGTCCGGTGGGAGTATGATCGCTAAGGAGATTCGGGCTTTCGATTGCAAATATGCGGAGGGAAGTCGAAAAGAGAACCTGTCTTCGGATTACATCTTGCAACTATGGGCAACCATGGTATCCATGACAGAGAGGGAGAAGCGTTCATCCATGTATCCAGGTAAGAGAGTCTAGCTAGCTACATTTTTAGATATGAAACTTCTCAAATTTTGTAAGAAAGTAGTTTTCATTGTAAGTTAAAACGTACGGTTAGCTCGCTAGCTAACGTTAAGTGTATGATCTGTGTAGTAATATTATTTGTATCGCAGAGTCATTTGCATTGCTAGTTATAGCCTAATGTTAGCTAGCTAGCTAACATTGACCCTAGTTGGTTTGCATTATCTACCTTCAGATTCATGCAGGGTGGTAACGTTATGATTCGGGATTATAGTCCATTGTTTAGCTAGCTAAGTCTAAACAAAAAGACTCCACTAAACATTTCACTGTACCATTTACAACTTCTGTATCCTGTGCATGTCAAAAATAAACTTTGATTTTATTTGATATAGTGCGTTTACCAGAGATAATGTGAACAACAACAAGATCTGCACCAAAGTCAAATGAGGACGTTAAGCCGACGAGTCCAAGTTTTAAAATTCTCCAGCAGAAGCCCTGCTTTTATTTCGACACGCGACCGTAAGCTATTTTCTGTAACATGAAATAATTATCTTGTTTAGCTAAAGTTAAGACTTCGTCCTCTCTATGATATGGTCATTATTTGAAATGGCTAGCCAGCTAACTTAACATTAGCTAGCCAGCTAACTTAACATTAGCTAGCCAGCTAACAAGCTAGAAATGAACTAAAACGTTGTTTAGAAAGTTGCTTTTAGTTGCCTGCTAGCTAGATTGACATTTACTAAATACATTTTTTAAATGGATGGGTTTATTGGTGTTATAAAAAATTTTAAAAAACACACCAAGTTATGCTATTTTGGACCACCAGGCTGCTGATGTCATGCAGCCTGTCGTTTTTGTGTTTATACCTTTTGAAAACGACAAGTTCGACGTCGGACGATAATAGAATGTTCATGATGTCACTGCGACAACTATCTACAGACGTAGTATAAACCAGTCTTTAGTCTTGAAATGTGTGGCTGTTTAGTATGGCTACTGTAACCGTACTCCCTCTGTTTAGCACATGGCCTCATGTGAATCCTTAAAGAGATGGGCGGGGCTAAGACTTACGCTGGTGTTAAGGATTCTGAATGGGTGTAGATAAATAAGAACTCACCAATAGGTGTACCAAATCATTCAACGGGCCATTTTTTCTCAAAAATGTGTTTACAAATGTATCAACGTTCAAAGCAGAATTACTTTCTCATTGCTTCTCAGCTGTAGTGTATGATATACCATTTTCTAGCCTTGAATCTCTACTTTTATCCAATGTATAAAAATATATATATAAAAAAATGTTGCTACATGAGACCGAATGGAGTCGGTCGGTCACAAATAATTGACGCGTTCTCTCCTTCAGCCTATCCAACTTCTATGCATGTAACTGGGGATAACATTAATCTAAAAGTCAGATAAATGTGGTCACCGTGCGGGAGACAGCTGCTGGCACCAACAAGAGGTAGTACATTTACATTTACATTTAAGTCATTTAGCAGACGCTCTTATCCAGAGCGACTTACAAATTGGTGCATTCACCTTATGACATCCAGTGGAACAGTAGTGCATCTAAATCTTTTCAGGGGGGGGGGTGAGAGGGATTACTTTATCCTATCCTAGGTATTCCTTAAAGAGGTGGGGTTTCAGGTGTCTCCGGAAGGTGGTGATTGACTCCGCTGTCCTGGCGTCGTGAGGGAGTTTGTTCCACCATTGGGGGGCCAGAGCAGCGAACAGTTTTGACTGGGCTGAGCGGGAACTGTACTTCCTCAGTGGTAGGGAGGCGAGCAGGCCAGAGGTGGATGAACGCAGTGCCCTTGTTTGGGTGTTGTTTGGGTGTAGGGCCTGATCAGAGCCTGGAGGTACTGAGGTGCCGTTCCCCTCACAGCTCCGTAGGCCTACCCATAAACTTTTGTTATTGACCAAATACTTATTTTCCACCATAATTTGCAAATAAATTCATTAAAAATCCTACAATGTGATTTCCTGGATTTTTTCCCCTCATTTTGTCTGTCATAGTTGAAGTGTACCTATGATGAAAATTACAGGCCTCTCATCTTTTTAAGTGGGAGAACTTGCACAATTGGTGGCTGACTAAATACTTTTTTGCCCCACTGTAGAGAGTGACAGTGCTGTGCTGGCTAGCCTGTCTAGGAGGCTGTAGTTCCTCTGTGATATAGAGAAGCTGTGGTTTTTGTTGGGTCTGTTTATAAACAGAGATCCAAATCTGACAGCAAAGGAGCAGCCGTCAGAGCTCACCTCACACAACCCGACGAGTAAACACAGGACTGAACCCAGACATCAGATTTCAGGCTGTGTGAAGTAAAACACAGGACCAATGGGAAAAAAAATCAGTCAAATGAAATGCATTATGCCCTAATCTATGAATTTCACATGACTGGGAATACAGATATGCATCTGTTGCTCACAGATACCTTAAATAAAAGGTAGGGGCGTGGATCAGAAAACCAGTCAGTATCTGGTGTGACCACCATTTTTCTCATGCAGCACAACAGATCTCCATCACAGAGTTGATAAGGCTGTTGATTGTATCCTGTGGGATGTAGTTCTACTCTTCTTCAATGGCTGTGTGAAGTTGCTGGGTTATGGCAGGGAACTGGAACACGCGGTCGTACACGTCGATCCAGAGCATCCCAAACATGCTCAACGTTTGAGATGTCTGGTGAGAATGCAGGCCATGGAAGAACAGACATTTTGTGTACCGATCCTTGCGATATGAGGCTGTGCATTATCATGCTGAAACATGAGGTGATGGTGGCGGATAAATGGCACGACAATGGGCCTCAGGATCTCGTCACAGTCTCTCTGTGTATTGACATCAATAAAATGCATTTGTGTTCATTGTCCGTAGCTTATGTCTGCCCATACCGTAACCCCACCACCACAACGGGGCACTCTGTTCACAACGTTAACATCAGCAAACAGCTCGCCCACACGACGCCATGTAAGCGGTCTGCCATCTGCCCGGTACAGTTGAAACCGGGATTCCTCCATGAAGAGCACACTTCTCCAGTGTGCCAGTGGACATCGACGGTGAGCATTTACCCACTGAAGTTGGTTAAGACGCCAAACTGCAGTCAGGTCAAGACCCTGGTGAAGCCGATGAACACGCAGAGGAGTTTCACCAAGATGGTTTCTGACCGTTTTTGCAGAAATTCTTAACATTTGAGAGAAATAAGTTTTTCTGTGCATATTGAATATTTCTAGAAGAGACTGTAGTTCAGTAAAGAACCCTTTGCAAGGGGTAATTGACACGGAGGGTGACGTTAGCCATGTTTCCGTTAACTTGTCCAGTAATATTTGTTGTGGACATTTAGAAAGTTTGCATAGTTTGCCTGTTACGGTGCGTTTCCATTCACCTATCCTGGGTGTCAATAAAAAACCACTGATGTGATGACATCACACCAAAAAAACAGAACAAAAACTAGTGGTTGAAGTGTTTCCATTACACATTTAGACAAATTATGAAATTAGCGACAGCCCGTATGCCCTCCCACCGACCTGTTTAATGTTTCAGGCAGCCCGTATGCCCTGCCACCTACCTGTTTAATGTTTCAGGCAGCCCGTATGCCCTCCCACCTACCTGTTTAATGTTTCAGGCAGCCCGTATGCCTCCCCCGTTTAATGTTTGCCCTCCCACCTACCTGTTTAATGTTTCAGGCAGCCCGTATGCCCTCCCACCTACCTGTTTAATGTTTCAGGCAGCCCGTATGCCCTCCCACATACCTGTTTAATGTTTCAGGCAGCCCGTATGCCCTCCCACCTACCTGTTTAATGTTTCAGGCAGCCCGTATGCCCTCCCACCTACCTGTTTAATGTTTCAGGCAGCCCGTATGCCCTCCCACCTACCTGTTTAATGTTTCAGGCAGCCCGTATGCCCTCCCACCTACCTGTTTAATGTTTCAGGCAGCCCGTATGCCCTCCCACCTACCTGTTTAATGTTTCAGGCAGCCCGTATGTCCTCCCACCTCCTCCCACCAACCTGTTTAATGTTTCAGGCAGCCCGTATGTCCTCCCACCTCCTCCCACCTACCTGTTTAATGTTTCAGGCAGCCCGTATGCCCTCCCACCTACCTGTTTAATGTTTCAGGCAGCCCGTATGCCCTCCCACCTACCTGTTTAATGTTTCAGGCAGCCCGTATGTCCTCCCACCTCCTCCCACCAACCTGTTTAATGTTTCAGGCAGCCCGTATGCCCTCCCACCTACCTGTTTAATGTTTCAGGCAGCCCGTATGCCCTCCCACCTACCTGTTTAATGTTTCAGGCAGCCCGTATGCCCTCCCACCTACCTGTTTAATGTTTCAGGCAGCCCGTATGCCCTCCCACCTATCTGTTTAATGTTTCAGGCAGCCCGTATGCCCTCCCACCTCCTCCCACCAACCTGTTTAATGTTTCAGGCAGCCCGTATCCCCTCCCACCTACCTGTTTAATGTTTCAGGCAGCCCGTATGCCCTCCCACCTACCTGTTTAATGTTTCAGGCAGCCCGTATGCCCTCCCACCTACCTGTTTAATGTTTCAGGCAGCCCGTATGCCCTCCCACCTACCTGTTTAATGTTTCAGGCAGCCCGTATGCCCTCCCACCTATCTGTTTAGTGTTTCAGGCAGCCCGTATGCCCTCCCACCTACCTGTGTAATGTTTCAGGCAGCCCGTATGTCCTCCCACCTCCTCCCACCAACCTGTTTAATGTTTCAGGCAGCCCGTATGCCCTCCCACCTACCTGTTTAATGTTTCAGGCAGCCCGTATGCCCTCCCACCTACCTGTTTAATGTTTCAGGCAGCCCGTATGCCCTCCCACCTATCTGTTTAATGTTTCAGGCAGCCCGTATGCCCTCCCACCTCCTCCCACCAACCTGTTTAATGTTTCAGGCAGCCCGTATCCCCTCCCACCTATCTGTTTAATGTTTCAGGCAGCCCGTATGCCCTCCCACCTACCTGTTTAATGTTTCAGGCAGCCCGTATGCCCTCCCACCTACCTGTTTAATGTTTCAGGCAGCCCGTATGCCCTCCCACCTACCTGTTTAATGTTTCAGGCAGCCCGTATGCCCTCCCACCTACCTGTTTAATGTTTCAGGCAGCCCGTATGCCCTCCCACCTATCTGTTTAGTGTTTCAGGCAGCCCGTATGCCCTCCCACCTACCTGTGTAATGTTTCAGGCAGCCCGTATGCCCTCCCACCTACCTGTTTAATGTTTCAGGCAGCCCGTATGCCCTCCCACCTACCTGTTTAATGTTTCAGGCAGCCCGTATGTCCTCCCACGTATTCGGCAATTATAATTTATTCGAAAAACACTTTCTATCATTCGTAGCAATAAAGAAAGTTGTTGAATGGATACAAACTTTGACGATCTTTTACGAAATGTCTCATATCTGTCATTTCCATTACACATTGAATAAACCTGGGTCAATGGAAACCTGCCTACTGACAGTGAGGGTTCGTTGGGTTGGCCTCCGCCTGGACTTCCTTGCAAGACTGAGAATTAAGTGGTTGGGAAGCAGAGGTAAAATACTTCATTTCACTGAGCTCATGTTTGAGACCAGAGATAGTTTAAATGCGTGCAATTCATTATTTCAGGTAACAAGCAATGAGTTGAATTTCTGAGACCTGTCTAAACCATTTCTGTGCTATTAGTTTGTTGATACAGATACATTGAAAATATGAATCCTCTTAGCTGAGACTGGCTCACAGGACAATACATGATATGGGCCAATAGCAGGAAGTGAGTAGGATGGTTTTAGTATGGTGGAAGTGTAACAAACTGTTGTGGGTCATAGGGGGTGAGGGGAGGCTGGAGAGGGGCGTAGAGGGAAACAGACAGGGGTAATTCATCCTCCCAAGGGCCAGATTCTTCATCCCTGCTTTTACCGAGCGGAACGGCTAGGATACCGAGATGGGATCAGAGGGTAGTGGGATGTTTCAGCAAAGATAAAGACCACATTACAAAACACAGACGCTTCCTCTCTCTACCAGGAAAACAGAGAGAAGAGAAAGAGAGCACAGAGAGATAAAGAACTATTGAGCCTCTCATCTCTGAATTAATTCCTCCATCCTGTCGAAAAGCCATTCTGTGTCACAGAGGAGATTAGGGACAAGAACAGAGATATGGGGCTAAAAAATGGAAACTGGGTGCAGGGAGAGGGCGCTATGGGGATTAGTCATCTCCAGATGAGGAGCAGGGAGAGGGCGCTATGGGGATTAGTCATCTCCAGATGAGGAGCAGGGAGAGGGCGCTATGGGGATTAGTCATCTCCAGATGAGCAGCAGGGAGAGGGCGCTATGGGGATTAGTCACCTCTAGATGAGCAGCAGGGAGAGGGCGCTATGGGGATTAGTCATCCAGAGATGAGGAGCAGGGCACACTGGGATCAAGTTGACCCTAAAGTGTAAATCTGGACCCTCTGTAGTTCTGACAGTCTATTAATGCTCTATCCCCAATTATAACGTTCATCGCTGGGATGGATTAGAGCAAAACACAAACCCACCTCAGACGAGAGAATAACAAGCTAAACACAGGCTACACCGTGGAGGTGGAGTCAAGTCACACAAAGATCAAATAGACAAAGTTTATTTACAGACGATGGGATATGGGTGTTCTCATAAAGGGACCACGTGACTGTCTCACCCTTCTCAGTGGGACTAATCTTACAATTACACACTGAATGCAACGCGATGGTTGAGTTCCTGCCCCGACTACAGTGATGACACAGGGCAGATCTTACAATGCCTGGATAGGTATTTAACATATCAGCCAGCGTCTAAAATTAACACCAGCAACCTGCCAAATGCGGGTAGATTTTGGCATTGACGGTTAAGAATGTCTAATTCTCCAGCCACGTCGGCTAGTGGTCACACTCTGGGCTCTACAGTGCGAGCATTTCATAAAAAATAAGACCCAAGTCAAGTATGGGCACAAGTGCAAGTTGTGATTTATAGCCAAATAAATGATGCAGAAGCTGTTTTTTCTGCTGTTTTGTTTCATATCTGGTAATGCACAAAGAAATCTCAACTCTAACTTCAAAGCTATCCCACCTCACGCAGCAACACTGCCTGTCTAGGGGGCCGTGAGCGTGGAGTGAAGTGCTGAAAGATTTATTTTTAGAAGCAATTTGCACAGGCATAAAAGTTGGTCTAATTTACTCGAAAGACTACTAAAAAGTGAGACTTTGTTCTCGTGTTTCTTGGCTACATTGTTTTATTCACAAATGAGGTTGTTTTCCAATGTGAGTTTGCTTCCACTACTAGCAAAAAAAGAACTTTGCTGTCTACTAGTCAGATTCTTTACTAGTCGGTCGCCCTGTTACCAAGGTAACATTAAAGGGGCAGCTGAACATTTCAATCTTTTTTTTTAATCTTTAAAAAATTATTTAACCTTTATTTAACCAGGTAAGCCAGTTGAGAACAAGTTCTCATTTACAACTGCAACCTGGCCAAGATAAAGTAAAGCAGTGTGACAAAAACAACAAGAGTTACACATGGGTATAAACAAACGTAGTCAATAACACAATAGAAAAGGCCTACTACGTGCAGTATGTGCAAATGTAGTTTTCTGAAGACAAAGTCACAGAATATAGCATTTCATTGAGCATTATACCACATTACTTCTTATTAGTAATACATTTCTTGTTTTAGATATTACTAAGCATGCCATTCTTTTTTTTTTTTTGTGTGTCATTAAGGCCAAAAATATATATTGGCTGTTTAAAACTGAGTGGCTGGTAATTATTATTTTGTGGATCTACCTGCCACAGTAGCTGGTATACAAAAAAATGCATTTTAGGCCCTGATATCAGCTAATCACATCATAGGACATAGACAAGGCATGCAACCATTGGTTGATTCAATGCAAGCCGGCTCATCTAGTCGGGCAGGAACCAACACCCCCTGCTGTGTGACTCACATAATACTGCTCATCTCACTGTGACAGACCCAGAGACAGACAGGCCGACCCAGAGACAGACAGGCCGACCCAGAGACAGACAGGCCGACCCAGAGACAGACAGGCCGACCCAGAGACAGACAGGCCGACCCAGAGACAGACAGGCCGACCCAGAGACAGACAGGCCGACCCAGAGACAGACAGGATTGGTTTTAAATCAGTCAGCATTGGATTGGTTTTAAATCAGTCAGCATTGGATTGGTTTTAAATCAGTCGGCATTGGATTGGTTTTAAATCAGTTGGCATTGGATTGGTTTTAAATCAGTTGGCATTGGATTGGTTTTAAATCAGTCAGCATTAGATTCTGTTTTCTGTCGTCTTAGAAATATGCTGAAATTAGTCTAAAATGGTTACACACGTTTCTATTAATTTGAGTAGAAAGATCTATATATTTCTTGTGGGCATTCCTCCAGTCTGGAACTGAAATAGTTTAACGCAGCCAGACAGTCGATGCTACTGTTTGTCTTATTTCTGAGTTTACACAGTGTTTTATTGACTGCTATTACCATTTCCATAGTGATACTGTCTGTTTTACGGCCGTTTCACAAAAGGATCTGAGAGAGTGAAAAATTAAAGAACACACTAACTCTCACAGACACACATACAGCTCTACAGTAGGACTAGGTTCCACAGAGAGACAACAGACACATACAGGCCTACAGTAGGACTAGGTTCCACAGAGAGACAACACACACATACAGGCCTACAGTAGGACTAGGTTCCACAGAGAGAGACAACAGACACATACAGGTCTACAGTAGGACTAGGTTCCAGAGAGAGACAACAGACACATACAGGTCTACAGTAGGACTAGGTTCCAGAGAGACAACAGACACATACAGGTCTACAGTAGGACTAGGTTCCACAGAGAGACAACAGACACATACAGGTCTACAGTAGGACTAGGTTCCAGAGAGAGACAACACATACATACAGGCCTACAGTAGGACTAGGTTCCAGAGAGACAACAGACACATACAGGTCTACAGTAGGACTAGGTTCCACAGAGAGACAACAGACACATACAGGTCTACAGTAGGACTAGGTTCCAGAGAGAGACAACACGTACAGGTCTACAGTAGGACTAGGTTCCACAGAGAGACAACAGACACACATACAGGTCTACAGTAGGACTAGGTTCCACAGAGAGACAGACAACACACACATACAGGTCTACAGTAGGACTAGGTTCCAGAGACAGACAACACACACATACAGGTCTACAGTAGGACTAGGTTCCAGAGAGACAACAGACACACATACAGGTCTACAGTAGGACTAGGTTCCAGAGAGACAACAGACACATACAGGTCTACAGTAGGACTAGGTTCCAGAGAGACAACAGACACATACAGGTCTACAGTAGGACTAGGTTCCAGAGAGAGACAACACACACATACAGGTCTACAGTAGGACTAGGTTCCAGAGACAGACAACACACACATACAGGTCTACAGTAGGACTAGGTTCCAGAGAGACAACACACACACATACAGGTCTACAGTAGGACTAGGTTCCAGAGAGAGACAACACATACAGGTCTACAGTAGGACTAGGTTCCAGAGAGAGACAACAGACACACATACAGGTCTACAGTAGGACTAGGTTCCAGAGAGACAACACACACACATACAGGTCTACAGTAGGACTAGGTTCCAGAGAGACAACACACACATACAGGTCTACAGTAGGACTAGGTTCCAGAGAGACAACACACACACATACAGGTCTACAGTAGGACTAGGTTCCAGAGAGAGACAACACATACAGGTCTACAGTAGGACTAGGTTCCAGAGAGACAACAGACACACATACAGG
The DNA here is from genome assembly GCF_034236695.1 of Oncorhynchus nerka. Lineage (NCBI taxonomy): Eukaryota > Metazoa > Chordata > Actinopteri > Salmoniformes > Salmonidae > Oncorhynchus > Oncorhynchus nerka. The sequence continues at coordinate 9,923,543 of NC_088406.1, forward strand.
TCTACAGTAGGACTAGGTTCCAGAGAGACAACACACACATACAGGTCTGCAGTAGGACTAGGTTCCAGAGAGAGACAACACATACAGGTCTACAGTAGGACTAGGTTCCAGAGAGACAACACACACATACAGGTCTACAGTAGGACTAGGTTCCAGAGAGACAACAGACACACATACAGGTCTACAGTAGGACTAGGTTCCAGAGAGACAACACACACACATACAGGTCTACAGTAGGACTAGGTTCCAGAGAGAGACAACAGACACACATACAGGTCTACAGTAGGACTAGGTTCCAGAGAGACAACACACACATACAGGTCTACAGTAGGACTAGGTTCCAGAGAGACAACACACACATACAGGTCTACAGTAGGACTAGGTTCCAGAGAGAGACAACACATACAGGCCTACAGTAGGACTAGGTTCCAGAGAGACAACACACACATACAGGTCTACAGTAGGACTAGGTTCCAGAGAGACAACAGACACACATACAGGCCTACAGTAGGACTAGGTTCCAGAGAGAGACAACACATACAGGTCTACAGTAGGACTAGGTTCCAGAGAGAGACAACAGACACACATACAGGTCTACAGTAGGACTAGGTTCCAGAGAGACAACACACACACATACAGGTCTACAGTAGGACTAGGTTCCAGAGAGACAACACACACATACAGGTCTACAGTAGGACTAGGTTCCAGAGAGACAACACACACACATACAGGTCTACAGTAGGACTAGGTTCCAGAGAGAGACAACACATACAGGTCTACAGTAGGACTAGGTTCCAGAGAGACAACAGACACACATACAGGTTTACAGTAGGACTAGGTTCCAGAGAGACAACACACACATACAGGTCTGCAGTAGGACTAGGTTCCAGAGAGAGACAACACATACAGGTCTACAGTAGGACTAGGTTCCAGAGAGACAACACACACATACAGGTCTACAGTAGGACTAGGTTCCAGAGAGACAACAGACACACATACAGGTCTACAGTAGGACTAGGTTCCAGAGAGACAACACACACACATACAGGTCTACAGTAGGACTAGGTTCCAGAGAGAGACAACAGACACACATACAGGTCTACAGTAGGACTAGGTTCCAGAGAGACAACACACACATACAGGTCTACAGTAGGACTAGGTTCCAGAGAGACAACACACACATACAGGTCTACAGTAGGACTAGGTTCCAGAGAGAGACAACACATACAGGCCTACAGTAGGACTAGGTTCCAGAGAGACAACACACACATACAGGTCTACAGTAGGACTAGGTTCCAGAGAGACAACAGACACACATACAGGCCTACAGTAGGACTAGGTTCCACAGAGAGACAGACAGACACATACAGGTCTACAGTAGGACTAGGTTCCAGAGAGACAACACACACATACAGGCCTACAGTAGGACTAGGTTCCAGAGAGACAACACACACATACAGGCCTACAGTAGGACTAGGTTCCACAGAGAGACAACACACACATACAGGTCTACAGTAGGACTAGGTTCCAGAGAGAGACAACACACACATACAGGTCTACAGTAGGACTAGGTTCCAGAGAGAGACAACAGACACATACAGGTCTACAGTAGGACTAGGTTCCAGAGAGAGACAACACGTACAGGCCTACAGTAGGACTAGGTTCCAGAGAGACAACAGACACATACAGGTCTACAGTAGGACTAGGTTCCAGAGAGACAACACACACATACAGCTCTACAGTAGGACTAGGTTCCACAGAGAGACAGACAGACACATACAGGTCTACAGTAGGACTAGGTTCCAGAGAGACAACAGACACATACAGGTCTACAGTAGGACTAGGTTCCAGAGAGACAACACACACATACAGCTCTACAGTAGGACTAGGTTCCACAGAGAGACAGACAGACACAAAGACCCCTCAATTCACCTTTCAATCAGTTTGTGGATCCTCTGTCTCTCTCTCTCATACATAAAAACATAATTCTGACTGGCCTCCTCCCAGCATTTGGAGTGAATCAGTGAGGACCCTCTTAATAACAACAGGAGGCTAAACTCAGGCTCAGCCCACAGTCCACTGGGCTGCCTGGCCCTCCTTCCCTCCACAATACATAGGCTTTCCCTGCTTCCCTTCTAAAGGGCATAAAACCAATGATGCTACCGTGAATGGAGACAATTCACACACACACACAGGTGGACTGATGCGAACCCATAAAAACACATTCAATCAGCAAGACCCTGGTATGAAAAGACTGGAGACGAGACTCTCCACATACAATACATGTTCCTTGCTCAAGTGTTAGAAATATTTTAAAAACACACACACACACAAAGCTGAATGTTAATCTGCACGGAGCATCTAGTCAGTCACTTATCCCTGATATTCTCAGTGGTGAAAACGTCTGCTAAACCAATCAAATGTAAAAATAAAATACATATATATTTTTACAATAAGAATTATTATTTACTACTACTACTACTACTACTACTACAGCTCACCACTTCACACTAGCCTGTTACTAGAGGATCACACCACTCCACACTAGCCTGTTACTACAGGATCTCACCACTTCACACTAGCCTGTTATTACAGGATCTCACCACTCCACACTAGCCTGTTATTACAGGATCTCACCACTCCACACTAGCCTGTTATTACAGGATCTCACCACTCCACACCAGCCTGTTATTACAGGATCTCACCACTCCACACCAGCCTGTTATTACAGGATCTCACCACTCCACACCAGCCTGTTATTACAGGATCTCACCACTCCACACTAGCCTGTTATTACAGGATCTCACCACTCCACACTAGCCTGTTATTACAGGATCTCACCACTCCACACTAGCCTGTTACTACAGGATCTCACCACTCCACACTAGCCTGTTACTACAGGATCTCACCACTCCACACTAGCCTGTTACTACAGGATCTCACCACTCCAAACTAGCCTGTTATTACAGGATCTCACCACTCCACACTAGCCTGTTATTACAGGATCTCGCCACACTAGCCTGTTATTACAGGATCACACCACTCCACACCAGCCTGTTATTACAGGATCTCACCACTCCACACCAGCCTGTTATTACAGGATCACACCACTCCACACTAGCCTGTTATTACAGGATCTCACCACTCCACACTAGCCTGTTATTACAGGATCTCACCACTCCACACTAGCCTGTTATTACAGGATCTCACCACTCCACACTAGCCTGTTATTACAGGATCTCACCACTCCACACCAGCCTGTTATTACAGGATCACACCACTCCACACTAGCCTGTTATTACAGGATCTCACCACTCCACACTAGCCTGTTATTACAGGATCTCACCACTCCACACTAGCCTGTTACTACAGGATCTCACCACTCCACACCAGCCTGTTATTACAGGATCTCACCACTCCACACCAGCCTGTTATTACAGGATCTCACCACTCCACACTAGCCTGTTATTACAGGATCTCACCACTCCACACTAGCCCGTTATAACAGGATATCAAGTTCAAAGCCAAAATCAATGAGACTGGGTAGCAGGGCCCAGATAGCAGGGCCATCATCTGTTTGCTCTAAAAAATAAGGTCAGACTAGCAACACACGGGGTCAATGGGTCAAACGACCTCGGAGGGGGTCAATGGGTCAAACGACCTCGGAGCCCAGTTCAAGTGTAACAGCTGCAGAGTTCAAAAGGTCAAAGCACAGTCCGGGGCAAAACAAATAGTAAAAAAACAACCTTTGAAATTGAACGAGGTAGATTACCATTAGACAACCGGAGAGCAAAGCCAGTTCACAGCACACAAGATTAGGCCGAAGCAGACTAAATGTCCTTTTGTTTGGCTACATCTGTGTGCCATGCATTAAGTGAGTGCAACAGAGGTTTAGGCCCCTTTAAACTGACTGCCTGTTGACTTTGCATGGACAGCATTCTAAAAGTGATTAGTCCAAAACAGGAAGTTAATAGTGTCAGGGGAAGCGCTTCAAAAACGATGATTAATATCTCCCTCCCTAACAGGAATTTCAAGTCGTTCTTCTAGCACAGCCATGACAGGGTCAGGTTTGGATGTTGTAAAGTAACTGTCGGATGGACAAAAGCATATCAGTATACAAGCTAGGTACACTACACACACACACACACACCAGGAGTCACGTTAACGCAGAATTCAGTATTTTACTGTGTTTTGTAAACACTGATCTAAAAAAAAACAGCTTATTGTAATGTGTCTGCTTATTGTAATGTCTGCTTATTGTAATGTCTGCTTATTGTAATGTCTGCTTATTGTAATGTGTCTGCTTATTGTAATGTGTCTGCTTATTGTAATGTGTCTGCTTATTGTAATGTGTCTGCTTATTGTAATTATTGTAATGTCTGCTTATTGTAATGTCTGCTTATTGTAATGTCTGCTTATTGTAATGTCTGCTTATTGTAATGTGTCTGCTTATTGTAATATGTCTGCTTATTGTAATGTGTCTGCTTATTGTAATGTGTCTGCTTATTGTAATGTCTGCTTATTGTAATGTGTCTGCTTATTGTAATGTCTGCTTATTGTAATGTCTGCTTATTGTAATGTCTGCTTATTGTAATGTCTGCTTATTGTAATGTGTCTGCTTATTGTAATGTGTCTGCTTATTGTAATGTGTCTGCTTATTGTAATGTCTGCTTATTGTAATGTCTGCTTATTGTAATGTCTGCTTATTGTAATGTCTGCTTATTGTAATGTCTGCTTATTGTAATGTCTGCTTATTGTAATGTCTGCTTATTGTAATGTCTGCTTATTGTAATGTCTGCTTATTGTAATGTCTGCTTATTGTAATGTGTCTGCTTATTGTAATGTGTCTGCTTATTGTAATGTCTGCTTATTGTAATGTGTCTGCTTATTGTAATGTGTCTCTGCTTATTGTAATGTCTGCTTATTTATTGTAAATTGTAATGTCTGCTTATTGTAATGTCTGCTTATTGTAATGTCTGCTTATTGTAATGTCTGCTTATTGTAATGTCTGCTTATTGTAATGTCTGCTTATTGTAATGTGTCTGCTTATTGCAATGTCTGCTTATTGCAATGTCTGCTCGGCGTCAGACGTGTTGTGCTTCAGTCGTACTTCTCCAGTCGGATGAGATTTCCCAAACATTCTATCAGCAGACGGCACTCTGGCTGATGTCTAGCTACTTTTCTCCGGTAAAAAAGCTAGACTAACTTAAAGCAAAACATTAGGTAATAAACATTTGAAATAGAATGGCCATGGATAGTTTTTTGCAAAAAAAAAAAAAAAACTTGCTATTTCATTATAAGCTATATAAAACACAGCTGAAATGGTTTAAAAACCAGAGCGAACACACACACACACACACACACACACACACCTGTGTATACAGCCAGATGAATCATCATAATTGGAGCAGGTTTTCTGCTGAGGCCAGTGGTCTGTGTGTTATTTTTAGAGCCCTGGCAGCGGCAGCCCGTAACCTTCCCCGGGTTGCCAGCCCGTAACCCTCCCCGGGTTGCCAGCCAGCCCGTAACCCTCTCCGGGCTGGCCAGCCCGTAACCCTCCCCGGGTTGCCAGCCCGTAACCCCCCCCGGGATAGCCAGCCAGCCAGCCCGTAACCCTCCCCGGGTTGCCAGCCAGCCAGCCCGTAACCCTCCCCGGGTTGCCAGCCAGCCAGCCCGTAACCCTCCCCGGGTTGCCAGCCAGCCCGTAACCCTCCCCGGGTTGCCAGCCAGCCCGTAACCCTCTCCGGGTTGCCAGCCAGCCCGTAACCCTCCCCGGGTTGCCAGCCCTTAACCCTCCCCGGGTTGCCAGCCCGTAACCCTCCCCGGGTTGCCAGCCAGCCCGTAACCCTCCCCGGGTTGCCAGCCAGCCCGTAACCCTCCCCGGGTTGCCAGCCAGCCCGTAACCCTCCCCGGGTTGCCAGCCAGCCCGTAACCCTCCCGGGTTGCCAGCCAGCCCGTAACCCTCCCGGGTTGCCAGCCCGTAACCCTCCCCGGGTTGCCAGCCCGTAACCCTCCCCGGGTTGCCAGCCCGTAACCCTCCCCGGGGGTTGGCAGCGGCTGCCTCGAGCACCGGTTGTTTACCGTTGTCAAAAGGGAGTTGAGCACAAAACCAACAAAAAGGCGGAGAAAAATATAACACTTCCAGGAGTCTAAAACTAAAACACAAACAGCGGGAAAATATCTCCTGTAAAAATAGGAACCTAAAATGGTCCTGGTAAAATACTACGTGAGGAGAAACATGCAGACCTGGTGGAGCCCAGCCTTCTCTAGTCGAACATAACATACAACTAAGAGACCTAAATGATGACCTCACGGAACCTGTGAAACATTTAGAGCCCCTGTGGACTGGACACACAGGAAACAGACTGGCCCCTTCATTAGGACAGGGCTTAGCTCATGGTCCTGCTGAACACAGACTGGCCCTTCCTTAGGACAGGGCTTAGCTCATGGTCCTGCTGAACACAGACTGGCCCCTTCATTAGGACAGGGCTTAGCTCATGGTCCTGCTGAACACAGACTGGCCCCTTCATTAGGACAGGGCTTAGCTCATGGTCCTGCTGAACACAGACTGGCCCCTTCATTAGGACAGGGCTTAGCTCATGGTCCTGCTGAACACAGACTGGCCCCTTCATTAGGACAGGGCTTAGCTCATGGTCAGCTGAACACAGACTGGCCCTTCATTAGGGGGAGGAGATACAGTACAAACTGGGGAGGGAGATACAGTGAACACAGACTGGCCCCTTCATTAGGACAGGGGGAGGAGATACAGACTGGCCCCTTCATTAGGACAGGGGGAGGAGATTAGGACAGTACACGAAGGGGGAGGAGATACAGTACAAGGGGAGGAGCGATACAGTGCGAAGGGGGGAGGAGATACAGTACAAAGTACGAAGGGGGGGCGATACAGTACGAAGGGGGAGGAGATACAGTACAAAGTGGGGGGGGGGGCGATACAGTACGAAGGGGGAGCGATACAGTACGAAGGGGAGGAGCGATACAGTACGAAGGGGGAGGAGCGATACAGTACGAAGGGGAGGAGAGATACAGTACGAAGGGGAGGAGAGATACAGTACGAAGGGGAGGAGAGATACAGTACGAAGGGGAGGAGAGATACAGTACGAAGGGGGGAGCGATAAGCTGAGAGAGGTGTGATGTGTTTAAATGCCAGTTATGGATCCAGTCTCAAGCCCTGATGGACACAAATCACAGTGGTGTTAACTATTAACAGAATGCTGTATCTCAATTCAATCCCTGGATGTACAACCAAGCACCGATATCACAATTCAATACCTGTAGTCAATAATGCCAGAGAGAAACCCAAGTCTTCTGGGGTCATCTATAGATGCTGTCTGAGGACTAAACCTTTAGCCTAATTTAGATCTGTGGGTCAGCATAGGCTACGAGACAGATTGAATAGGGGGGGGGGGGTGATTTATGTCCCCTTCCATTGTCCAGACATAGTGCCGTCCGCCAGCCAGCCACTGGGTCCAGGCATAGTGCTGTCAGCCAGCCAGTCAGTTACAGGGTCCAGGCATAGTGCTGTCAGCCAGCCAGCCAGTTACTGGGTCCAGACATAGTGCCGTCAGCCAGCCAGCCCAGTCAGTTACTGGGTCAAGACATAGTGCTGTCAGCCAGCCAGCCCGTTACAGGGTCCAGACATAGTGCTGTCAGCCAGCCAGCCAGTCAGTTACTGGGTCAAGACATAGTGCTGTCAGCCAGCCAGCCCGTTACAGGGTCCAGACATAGTGCTGTCAGCCAGCCAGCCAGTCAGTTACTGGGTCAAGACATAGTACTGTCAGCCAGCCAGCCAGTCAGTTACAGGGTCCAGGCATAGTGCTGTCAGCCAGCCAGCCAGCCAGTTACTGGGTCCAGACATAGTGCTGTCAGCCAGCCAGTCAGTTACTGGGTCCAGACATAGTGCTGTCAGCCAGCCAGCCAGTCAGTTACAGGGTCCAGGCATAGTGCTGTCAGTCAGCCAGCCAGCCAGTCAGTTACTGTGTCCAGGCATAGTGCTGTCAGCCAGCCAGCCAGTCAGTTACTGGGTCCAGACATAGTGCTGTCAGCCAGCCAGTCAGTCAGTTACTGGGTCCAGACATAGTGCTGTCCAGCCAGCCAGTCAGTTACTGGGTCCAGACATAGTGCTGTCAGTCAGCCAGCCAGTTACTGGGTCCAGACATAATGCTGTCAGCCAGCCAGTCAGTTACAGGGTCCAGGCATAGTGCTGTCAGCCAGCCAGCCAGTCAGTTACTGGGTCCAGACATAGTGCTGTCAGCCAGCCAGTCAGTCAGTTACTGGGTCCAGACATAGTGCTGTCAGCCAGCCAGTCAGTTACTGGGTCCAGACATAGTGCTGTCAGTCAGCCAGCCAGTTACTGGGTCCAGACATAATGCTGTCAGCCAGCCAGTCAGTTACTGGGTCCAGGCATAGTGCTGTCAGCCAGCCAGCCAGTTACTGGGTCCAGGCATAGTGCTGTCAGCCAGCCAGCCCAGTTACAGGGTCCAGGCAGCCAGCCAGTGGTCAGCCAGCCAGTTACTGGGTCCAGCATAGTGCTGTCAGCCAGCCAGTTACTGGGTCCAGACATAGTGCTGTCAGCCAGCCAGTCAGTTACTGGGTCCAGACATAGTGCTGTCAGCCAGCCAGTCAGTTACTGGGTCCAGGCATAGTGCTGTCAGCCAGCCAGTCAGTTACTGGGTCCAGACATAGTGCTGTCAGTCAGCCAGCCAGCCAGTTACTGGGTCCAGGCATAGTGCTGTCAGCCAGCCAGTTACTGGGTCCAGGCATAGTGCTGTCCGCCAGCCAGTTACTGGGTCCAGGCATAGTGCTGTCCGCCAGCCAGTTACTGGGTCCAGGCATAGTGCTGTCCAGCCAGCCAGTTACTGGGTCCAGGCATAGTGCTGTCAGCCAGCCAGCCAGTTACTGGGTCCAGGCATAGTGCCGTCAGCCAGCCAGTTACTGGGTCCAGGCATAGTGCCGTCAGCCAGCCAGTTACTGGGTCCAGGCATAGTGCCGTCAGCCAGCCAGGGAGTCAGTGGGTTAGGAAGGGGGTCTGGGCAGTGTGGGGTGATGCTCACACTAGAAACAAGACGAGGGGTATATATTTCAGCTTGAGTTTCTGCACTGAAGATAGCTCTATATTTAGCTGGATGATGAAGTCGGCATGGCAACACACAGCAAAGCCAACTAACATATTCAGTTCTATATGGAACACAACAAAACACAAAACACCCCCAAGATAACACAGGGCTGACGACAAATTGTTCAATCTTGTATGAGATATGTGTACGTAAAACACAGATCAAAGTCAAGAAACAGACAAAGGAACGGATGTGAAGACAGACAGTAGCCGTGGCAGGATTGGTCACTGGGCAGAGCGCGATACTAACGGCATAGTCTCCTCTAAACTCGGTGTAGCAACAGAGAAGTAAATATATCCACATCAGCTCATCAGTCAGAGTCCAGACCTCCACCTCATAAATTAACACTGATTACTCCTGCAGACAACACCAGACAAGCCGCTGAGAGATTTAAACCACTTCATGTTGGATGTTGCCCCTAAATGATTGGCTTCCCGTCACCTAATCTAACTTTAGACGGATTGATCAGATCACCACAGTGAACATGGATGCATGGCCTTTCTACACCTACCTCTGTACACTAGGGATATACAATCAGTTACACCTATACTAATACTAAGTTCCCTTCACTTGAAACTCATCCCCAGAAGGCTGGGATCGACCTGCACCTGAATCAGGTTAGAATTAACCCTTACATATAAATTAAGCACATTTTATGAGTTGGACACTTTTACATAGGTAGAAGGAAATGATTGGTTGTTGGGTATATTTGAGGCATCTCAGGTGGGAATAAAAATCCATGTTGTCCGGCAGCACTGTGAAAACGCCAGGAAAAAGATGAAACCTTATAAAGAAACTGAACCCAGCTGTAAATGATTAGGGACGGTAAAACTTTCTCCATCTGTATTCATAGTCACCATGTCATCAACTGTGATCCATTTTCCAGTGAGATCCCGCTAAATGAGATCCCGCTAAATGAGATCCCGCTAAATGAGATCCCGCTAAATGAGATCCCGCTAAATGAGTTCCCACTAAATGAGATCCCACTAAAAGCATTTTTTGCAGCTGCAGTGCTGGTTGTCGTGTGGGTTGGGAAAGTAGGGAAAAAACACGCATTTTATGGCTTATAACAGTGTTGAATAGAAAGTGTTGACAGTGCTGAGTAAAAAGTTAAACAGTTATCTGATTGGCCAGCGGGCCCCGCCGGATAGGCAGAGTTCTACCTTCAGACGTTCGTAACGGACTTGCCTAGTTAAATAAAGGTTAAATAAATAAAAAGTGAAATGGTTGAAAATGGGAGCACTTTGCCTTCCCGGTGCTATAGGGCTGCTGAATCATGCCTTCCCGGTGCTATAGGGCTGCTGAATCATGCCTTCCCGGTGCTATAGGGCTGCTGAATCATGCCTTCCCGGTGCTATAGGGCTGCTGAATCATTCCTTCCCGGTGCTATAGGGCTGCTGAATCATGCCTTCCCGGTGCTATAGGGCTGCTGAATCATGCCTTCCCGGTGCTATAGGGCTGCTGAATCATGCCTTCCCGGTGCTATAGGGCTGCTGAATCATGCCTTCCCGGTGCTATAGGGCTGCTGAATCATGCCTTCCCGGTGCTATAGGGCTGCTGAATCATGCCTTCCCGGTGCTAGGGCTGCTGAATCATGCCTTCCCGGTGCTATAGAGCTGCTGAATCATGCCTTCCCGGTGCTATAGGGCTGCTGAATCATGCCTTCCCGGTGCTATAGGGCTGCTGAATCATGCCTTCCCGGTGCTATAGGGCTGCTGAATCATGCCTTCCCGGTGCTATAGGGCTGCTGAATCATGCCTTCCCGGTGCTATAGGGCTGCTGAATCAAAATGCACCTATCGCCAACAGCCTGAAACAAAAACAATAAAAACGCAAGGCTTTATCGTAGTTTTTTACAGTATTGTTTGTTTGGTGGTCGACTAGAAACACTTTGGAGATCGACCAGTCGATCGTGAGCGACCGGCAGGTGATCACTGCTCTAGCCCTAACCTGGGGAGACAGAACTGCTCTAGCCCTAACCTGGGGAGACAGAACTGCTCTAGCCCTAACCTGGGGAGACAGAACTGCTCTAGCCCTAACCTGGGGAGACAGAACTGCTCTAGCCCTAACCTGGGGAGACAGAACTGCTCTAGCCCTAACCTGGGGAGACAGAATAACAGCTCAAAGCTAGTTGTCCAGTAGTGGTTTCTCATTGAGGGAATAAAACAGTTCAAATAGGCCTTTGAATGGCCATGAACAAGCAGTCTGGTATTTAAGTCCTAAACACATGCAAGCTGCTATGAATGTCTGTTCTGTTCTGATGCTGTTACAGGATTTTCATGACCACAAACTAAAAGACATCCAATGTAATGCAGCAGGATCCACCCCTGTAAGCATCCGGTTCTGGACAGAGAGGGAGGGAGCTGCCTAACGAGATTGGAAACAACTGACAAGCCTGAGTACAGACAGACCGAGATGATCAGAGATTCTCCTTGGAAGGCAGTCCTCTAGGAGCCGACAGCACAGTGGGAGGGGGGAGTAAATAAGGCAGCATCAATAATAGACAGTGAATGTTCTGAGCTCACAGCCCTGGCTGGTTCCTATCCTCCAGACAGACCTGCTGGCCTCCGCTCCACACGCACACAGATTCACTGTCCTGACTAATCGGTTCTGATAGGCCTTTGCCATAATTACCCAGGGCCTCATCACAAACTTATGCGATGCATATTTCATGTCCAGGCTGTACAGTAGACTGCACTGGCAGTCAATTGAGGAAAGGCCAAATCCCAGACAAATTTACACACTCCACTTCAAAGAGGGAGAAAATACATTTTAAAAAGGGAGAGAGCACGCACGTTACTGAAATGTTTTCTGTGATCTCTAGATGAATCACAGGCAACAGTAGAAGGAATCAAATACATTTGGTTTTATGGAGATGAGCCTTGATTATAGAGCATGAGTGCATCTCAGTCTGCATATGGCCAAGCACAAATGTAGACTAGAGCCCTATTGAAAGTGTATTTTTCTCACAATTGTTGTTTCCCCTACAAAAAAAAAGAGCCTTTTTTATTATCTTCTTCCAACTTTGGCACATTCCCACCTATTTCATAACCTTCCTGACAACTAATGAAATATTATTCCACAAATACAACGTAACGTTCAATTGCTGGGAAGAGTCAAAATGTGTCACGTGTCTGGCATAGCGAGATAACATTTCCAACACTGTTTTTTTGTGTTCGTTTAAAATAAATATGTAAATATATATATAAAAACATAAACACGTTAAATGAGAAAAAGAGATTAATTCGGGTTTACCAAGCTGCTGTCTATGTGGAACTGTTACCACGTACACGACAACTTCTGGGAGTCGACGACACACACAACACAAAAACACACAAGTTAGCTTTAGCTCATGTTAGCAACTAGCTAATTCGCTTAGGTGAACTACCTCTCCCTAAAATACAGCGAATGGTGTTCAAATCGATTGTGGGCTAGAAAGTTACCGTCCAAAATAACAAACAAAAATAACCTTGTATAAAGGTTTGGGTCTGATTTGACGAAATGGATAGCTAACTACTGTCATCATCACATCGCCAGCATCGACGTAGGATCACTTCATTTCCAACCTCCTCTCCTCCAAAAAATAAATAATCAGGAAACGCAAAAGCTCATGACCAAGCGAACAAGCAGGTAGTTGGCCCACACTACTGCATGCAAACAACAACAACAACAACAAAAAGTTGACAAGGAGACATATGTGTATTTCTGATTGGATATTGTGGTCTACTCAGCATCCTGAATGATGTATTTATGTAATAACGACGTTACCCCGCGGCATCGCCAGGGCGCCAGACGATCGATGGGAATTTAACAAAGACGATCAATTTCCGATCAGCTAGAAAGCCACTTTCATCAATGCGAAAAGAGGTCGGTCTCTCTCTCTCTCTCTCTCTCTCACAAGCGGGATCATAATACCGACAGAAAAGCCAGTCGAACACAAAACATATCGTCCACGTAGCGAAAGATTTGAAATGGTACGAAACAACTCAAAAGGAGAAAAGACTGACCTGCAGTTGTTGTAAATCAAAACGCTTCCAATATTGAAACATTGATCCCGCATTGGCCGCCATCTTGAGACATATTGAGACGGAATGAGAAGCTGATAGAGAGAGCGAGGGTTGGAGTTCAGGGGAAAGGAAGGGGGGAGCGCGGAAAACACGAAACGGATCTCTCGAATAAGGCCCTTCTGATTGAACAGTGGCGCGGAATGGACTTTATTGAACGGGAACATACTGTATTCAATAGTGCCACGGAGTAGGGTTATTGAACGAGAGATGGCAAGTGTCTATAGGGTAACATGTGGACTGGATTTCTACATGGGCTTGTGAAATCAAGCTCTTTGGTTAATTAAGGGCGCTTCGTGGTCATTCTGACGTCTGCATTGGCCGCGCAGCATTTATGGTGATATGGCCTCTGCAGAAGTCAAAGCATTCATACTTCTTGTGCATCGCGTAGCAAGTATAGATGTTGAGCAGAGCTGTGGTGAAGGATGTTGTCAAGGAAGTGAGTTTGTGTTTATACAGAAACTCCCGCCCTCTCTTACTGTCAACCAATCATGTCTGAAATTTGCGTCACGCCATCCATACGTCGTCTCCGAACACATTTTCTGATTTAAAAAAAATAAAAATAAAACATTTTCGGATCAAGCATAAATTGGGTATTAGGCTGTGCACTTCCAATGCTTATCAATAATATTTGCAGTGATGGAAAAAAATACCCAATTGTCATTGTAAAAGTAAAGTTAATAGAAAATGACTCAAGTAAAAGTGAAAGTCTGCCAGATCAGAGGCATTATGGATGACCAGGGACGTTATCTTGATAAGTGCGTAATTTTGATCATTTTCTGTCCTGCTAAGCATTCAAAATGTAACAGAGTACTTTTGGGTGTCAGGGAAAATGTATGGAATAAATTATTTTATATTATTTTCTTTAAAAATGTAGTAAAGTAAAAATTTGTCAAAAATATTTTTAAAAGTACAGATACCCCAAATAACTACTTTAAATTATTTTTACTAAAGTACTTTACATGACTGAATATAGGTAATAGTAACACACACCACACACCAAATTAGGACACAATTGCAGTTGTAAAAATTCACTGTTGACAACGTGTTCCATTGTTTTGTATTCTTTTGACTTTTTATCAACCAGCGACCTGATTGCATTTTTCAATTGAGTTATTTGTATAGTGGCCACCAGACTGACCACCCTTTAGGCTGATGGGATTTTAATGGCCCCTTTGTGAGCCTGGCTTTTATGCTGTCAAATTAGATTTAATTTTGTGTTCTAATCATGAACATTTTATTCTTTCACAGCCAGTCAATTTCAAGCCCCGAATTCTAAAAATAGAACCATGGATTTGCAGCAGAGCCAATATAATGTTACCCCTTTAATTACATCTGGAGTTAACTTTTTTTGATTCATTACTTTTCGTAATGAATTACCCCAGTTAAAACAATTATTTTTAGGGTAGTTCAGGGCTGGTATGTCATTTCATACTAGATTTCAAACACAACTGAAGGCAATAAACAACTTACAGTATCTGATTGAAAAACGGCCTATGTGGCATCGATATGAGTCAGAAACATTTATTTGAGTGTCAAAATTGACTACAAAGTGTAAATAGTTTCTTCCAAAAACAGAGTTTTTCTAAGTCAGTTCATCCTGACTTACTCGAGGGTTGGGTTTTGATTTCGACAATGTTCAATTGCACACTAACACTGAATACACAGTTCCACTGAGCCAGACAAACCTGTCCAGCAGCTCAAAGGATTGGACTTTGTTTACATAAAACAACAAGACAGTATTTTTTTATTAGTTGAGAAATACTACACTGAACACCCTAGTTAGATGTTACATTGCTCAACTAAAACCTTCACAGCAACAACAAAAAAACATAAAAAATGTATTACAGATTTCTTGAGATATTTTCAGAAAAATTCAGAAAATTTTGGAGGAAGTAATACTTGTTCCTATGGTGTCTCATGGGGTACAAACATCAGTAACTGCCACTTCGGACCACACCCCCAAGTCAGATTATTATTTTTTTTTTTAATGAGCAAAATCAGTGCGTTCAATCACTCTCATAATTCAGAAAGAAGAGCCGGTTGGTTAATGACCTCCCTTCCTTATATGGTGTTGTTCTTATTCTGTCTGCCGACTTAACTCAATATTGTGTTTTTAGCTCAGACAGTAATAAGCTGCGAGACTTGGGTGGGGTGAGATCCTCCCAAATCCATCTAGAAAGACAAGTTTGAGAGAACACCTACAGGCTCACAGCAGGCCCGCTCATTAAGCAGCAGCCTATGGTGGAAGATTGAGGAGGGTGGAATTCTCTGAGCTTAACTCGTCAAGACGCACCTCCAACAACAATACATAAAAACAAACTTAATTCTGCCCCGAAACGATGGCAATTTCTTTCAACCAGTGACATTCCCAGCATGCCTCTCCAGGGTACTGTTGGAGAGATGCATCGCTGTGGCGCACCACCAACATTCCATCAAAAAATTATAATCTAACATAAATCATGTAGAAGATCTAGGATACGGTAGAAAGAGTATGTGACCTTTTCTGTAGCCTACAGGCTGGAGATAAAAACGAATGACAATGAGACGGACACTTTTTACATCATGCAGGTTTCTCTGATCAAATAGTAGCCTAACCTAATCAATCAAATAAAATATTCCCGCATGTTAACAAACAACATATCCTAAAAACAGGACAGATCAAAGTGAAATGGACAATATGGAATGAACGATAACAACTGTTGTCCAGGAGTTTCACCCCATTGTCATGATCAATGGTTTCAAGCTTGTATTCGTCCATTTATGACTAGCTGATCATAGCGAAAAATAAGATACTCCTGCATTTTCCCGCTGTGTAAACACATTGCCAAATAGGTAACTCCTGAGAAAGTTGGGTAGCCGATATTCAGAGCTTAAACAGCCAAATTGATTAGTCACGGGAATCAGGACTAATAAAGCCAATGCAACGGCCTGTTTTGCAAACGGTGGGCCTAACACATAGATAGGCATTCATAAAATTCCATTGAGGCCGACATGGCTAGGCTACACCCCAGTAAGCACGAACCAACGTCTTTTAGATGTCTTTTTTGGTTCTGTCCGGACGTAGTTTTTTGGTGTTTTACAAACGGTAGTCTTACCACATACAGTACCTTGCAAAAGTATTCATCCCCCTTGGCGTTTTAACTATTTTGTTGCATTACAACCTCTAATTCAAATGGATTTTTATTTGGATTTCACGTAATGGACATACACAAAATAGTCCAAATTGGTGAAGTGAAATGAAAAAAATTACTTGTTTAAAAAAAAAAAAATCTAAAAACTGTAAAGTGGTGCGTGGATATGTATTCACCCCCTTTGCTACGAAGCCCCTAAATAAGATCTGGTGCAACCAATTACCTTCAGATGTCACACAATTTGTTAAATAAAGTCCACCTGTGTGCAATCTAAGTGTCACATGATCTGTCACATGATCTCAGTATATATACACCTGTTCTGAAAGGCCCCAGAGTCTGCAACACCACTAAGCAAGCAGCACCACCACCAAGCAGCACCACCAAGCAAGTGGCACCATGAAGACCAAGGAGCTCTCCAAACAGGAAAGTTGTGGAGAAGTACAGATCAGGGTTGGGTTATAAAAAAATATCAGAAACTTTGAATATCCCACGGAGCACCTTTAAATACACTATTAAAAAATGGAAAGAATGTGGGACCACAACAAACCTGCCAAGAGAGGGCCGCCCACCAAAACTCACAGACCAGGCAAGGAGGGCATTAATCAGAGAGGCAACAAAGTGACCAAAGATTACCCTAAAGGAGCTGCAAAGCTCCAGAGTGGAAATTGGAGTATCTGTCGATAGGACCACTTTAATTAAGCCGTACACTCCACAGGGCTTTACGGAAGAGTGGCCAGAAAAAGCCATTGCTTAAAGAAAAAAATAAGCACGCACATTTGGTGTTTGACAAAAGCCATGTGGGAGACTCCCCAAACATATGGAAAAAGGTACTCTGGTCAGATGAGACTCAAATTTAGCTTTTTGGCCATCAAAGAAAACATTGTGTCTGGTGCAAACCCAACACCTCTCATCACCCCGAGAACACCGTCTCGGGGGGGTGGCAGCATCATGCTGTTGGGATGTTTCTCACTGGCAGGGATTGGGAAACTGGTCAGAATTGAAGGAATGATGGATGGTGCTAAATGCAGGGAAATGTTTGAGGGAAACCTGTTTCAGTCTTCCAGAGATTTGAGACTGGGACGGAGGTTCACCTTCCAGCAGGACAATGGCACTAAGCATACTGCTAAAGCAACACTCGAGTGGTTTAAGGGGAAACATTTAAATGTCTTGGAATGGCCTAGTCAAAGTCCAGACCTCAATCTAATTGAGAATCTGTGGTATGACTTAAAATTGCTGTCCGATCCGGACCAAATCTGAACCAATCATAAACGTCTATGACTAGCCCTGTACAGGCTTATAGATCGTGTAGTGAAGTCAGAGTGGTCTGATCTAGTCATGATAAAATGAGAAGCAAGGCAAAAGCCAATAAGATTGTATTTTTTTAACCTTAATGATATGCTTGATCTGCTGATGCACCATTTTAAATTGTACTTTGAGCAAACTGTTTATTTATGTTCATCTGGTCTGAATTCAAAGGCTGAAAATGGTTAGATATAACTGCACTGTTGGAGCTAGAAACACAAGCATTTCGCTAGACCCGCAATAACATTTGCATGTGACCAATACGATTTGATTTGGAAAAATGTAACCATTCTCAAATGAATACACAGACCTATGGATGTAAGGACCGCCCATCCATGATATTAAAATGATCGTTCTAACCATGTTGTGTGGCTATACAGTGTTTGTTTACGTTTACATTGTTTACAAACATTGGAGTTAAAACAAGCTTTTATTTTGGGATTCTGACAAGGTACGACACTTAGACTAAGTTCATTAGGCATTTCCACGATTACATTTACATATTTATTTTGAGATTTTATTCATTTAGCAGACGTTCTTATCCAGAGTGACTTACAGTTAGTGCATTCATCTTGAGATAGTTAGTTGAGATCCACAAATCACAGTCATAGTCAGTAGGATGTAGGAAAAGAAAAGTGAGAGTGTTATTTGTGCACTGGGGGATTTAACCACAATACTTTGTGAAAAGGGAGGTTTTCAGACGGGCAAGGACTCTGCTGTCCTATCATCAGGGGGAAGCTCGTTCCACCATTTGGGTGGCAGGAAAGATACACTGAACAAAAATATAAACACAACATGTAAAGTGTTGGTCCCATCATTTCCTGGAAGCTGAAAATGTCCCAGTTCTTCCATTGCTTGCATACTCACCAGACATGTCACCGATTGAGCATGTTCGGGATGCTCTGGATCGACGTGTACAACAGAGTGTTTCAGTTCCCGCCAATATCCAGCAACACAACCACTGAATAGGAGTGGGACAACATTCCACAGTCCTCAATACACAGCCTGATCAACTCTATCCGAAGGAGATGGCCCTGACCAACAGATGCATATCTGTATTCCCACTCATGTGAAATCCATAGATTAGAGCCTAATTCATTATTTTAATTGACGGATTTCATTATATGAACTGTAACTCAGTAAAGTCTTTGAAATTGTTGCATGTTGCGTTTATATTTTTGTACAGTGTATATTCTTATTTTTCAAAAATCAATGGGTTCATATTTATAAGTCCAGAAATGGGTGTACCAACTACGGATTGTCCATTTGAAACATCCA